>NC_088933.1:2672500-2867500 GCF_038396675.1 Hydra vulgaris
ATATCCATTTTGGATACCCTATTATTATCAAAAATTAGATTTATACTGCACTGAAATAACTAAACGTGTTGTGAGTTTGTACAACTGGTATGTTATGCCTCCTACTTTACATAAACTGCTACTACATAATCCTTCTATATCATATAAACTACCTTTGCCAATTGTGATATATTCAGAAAATGTACTGGAGAGTTGGAGTAAACAGGTAAAAAATTCTAGACTAAAGCACACTGTGAAAATATCAAGGTTAAACACTATGATGAATTAGATGCACCACCTTCTGGTAAGATCAAATCCAAAAGTATCAAGGATATCTTTTAGAAAACATTATCAAGGAAAACTGTTACCAGACAAAGTTATTAAATTAATTGTAATATAAAATTGTAATATAAATTGTAATAAAATAAATAAAATAAAATACAGTCAAGATAATGTCTTGAAATTTATAAAACTTAAACAAAAATTATTTTTTATGCATATAATCAACCTTAACGCACTCATAAAGGTGTATGCATGTATTGTATGTGTCCAAGTTGTGCATTGAAAAAAAATTAAATTCTTTGATCAAAAAATTATTATTTTAACATATAACATGTTTATTTATGATTTATGTCAAATGTTATTGAGATTTAACCGGTTTTTGATCATCCTGAATCACTACTGTTCACTGTTTACCATTATTGGCGCAATATCCATATTTTCCTGATTTACACAATTTTTAGTTTTCAATCACTCATTTGCTATTTAACTCCAAACATAAATTATTGTTGCTTGCAATCTTGAAAAAACTTTATGAATGAGGTTAAATTAAATAAATGAATAATTTATTTGTAAATAAATAGTTTATTTTGAAATACTTTTAAGATAAATTTTGTTTTATATTTATTTATTTTTTGATATAGTTTATATGCTAAAACAAACATAATTTATGATTTTAGGATTAAATGGACGACCTGACTCAATTTCTTTACAATCAGTGAAGGAAACCAATAAGTACATAGCTCAACAAAATTTTGTTATCCAATTACTTCCATTAGAAGTTAATTCAAATCAGTTCAAAAACAGTTCTTCTTTTATCATCAGAAATGACAAGTATTTTACAGGCTACTTTGCATTAGAATCTTCAGGTTACCCTGGGTACTTTCTCCATTCTCAATGGTATTATTATGGTGCAAAATTGGTAAAATCGACCTCCAAGTTAGAATATTTTCAAAGCTTCAGATTCGTACAATTAGGAAATAGTAAGAAAATTTATTTAAAATTTTCTATAAAGTATATATTATATATATATATATATATATATATATATATATATATATATATATATATATATATATATATATATATATATATATAATATATATATATATATATATATATAATATATATATATTTTATATATATATATATATTTTATATATATATTATATATATATGTTATATATATATATATATTATATATATATATATATATATATATGTTATATAAATATATTTATATATATATATGTATATATATATATATATATATATATATATATATATATATATATATATATATATATATATATATATATATATATATATATAGTTATTTATATTATAAAAAAAAGTTCTTCAAATGTATATTATGTTGGGTCTTAAAAGAAGCGGAAATTTCAAAAATAGTTTTAATTTTTTATTTCACTGGCTAAAAAATGAAATTTTTTAACTAAAATAAAAAATATGCATTTTAACAGAAAACTTTAATAATCTTTTTCTTAGGTGCAATTTTCTGAGAAAACCAGGAAAAAGTAATGTTGGCTCAAAAGTGATATCTTTTGATCATGCTCACTTTTTGATATAGTTATGCTAATAGGGTAAAAAAGAACCCTGTAAATTTTTTTTTCTATTTATTTGTTGCTCATTAGTTATGGTTGGTCAAACTTTTGACCTTTTAACATTTGGAAAGTCATTATTGGGGTTTTATGATTTTTAAACTAAATTTTAAGGCAATGAGACAACTGTATCCTAAGTTTCTTTTTATATTAAGGAAGTATATGTAGAACTTTCAAAAAAAAAAAAATTCAAAAAAACCAAGGAAAATGCTTTCTTAGTCTAAAATTCATAAGCTTAAATCATACATTATTGAATTTGGGGCCTACTTTAAATACATTTATCTCAAAACATAAAAGTTTCCTGCATGTTATCATATCGTTTTTGAAAAGGACATTGTAATTTTAATGGTTTAGAAAAATTGATAGGATATTGCTTACAAAAATACTTATTAGTCATCAAGCTGTCAAAAAATGTTTTCAGTAGTGTTCAAAAATCAGCCATTATGAGAAATGGGAAAGGACTAAGATTGAATGTGTATGTTTTATATTACTCCATAATACTATTCTTATAATTCAAAGAAAAAACTTGGGGGGGGGGGGGTAATAATGCATTATTGAAATAAAGTTACATCAAAAAGTTAAACTTTTTGTATATTACAACACAGCAAAATTACTAAATAAATAATTTGTCTTTATCTTCAGATGCCATTGTTTGAGTCAGTGACATAAATAAGACTTTTTAATGCTAATACACTTAATATTTAATTTAATGCTAATACACTTGGCATAAATAAGAAAAAAAATAATAAAAAACTTTTGTAACGTAAAACTTTCAAGCATTATGCAAACTCAAAACTCAAGTATGTTCATGCTTATGTCAAATTAGAATGTTTTGCAATAAATTGCGGTAGGCACCATGATACACTTTTGGTTTCTGCCTGGTAACAATTTATTTAATAAGCCTGTTTTTTAGGCGATTGGTTTGCTTTGTAGAATAAGTTTATACCTACAAAATTAAATTTATTAGTTACCATAATGTAATAGGTTAAACTTGTGAGACTATTCAAAGTAAAATTAAAAATTTGTATCTAGGTTTAATTTAAAACTCCACATATGGGGTACCTTGATACAAACTATGAATATCATTAAAAAGTGAAACATAAAGTATAAAACAAAGACAAAAGGCAAATTTTTTACTTAATAGAGAAACAAATTAATAATTATAATCCAAATAATGCATCAGAATCACCTTTCAGAAATGTCATTTTTAAGTGTCAATAAATAATGACTTGGTACTGAAATTTTTTTTTTTTAATTTGTTATTTATTTTAGGTGCCCCAAGAAGTTCTTGTGGTCTTATTACAGAGTACCGCAGAAGAGCATTTGAAAGAAAGGAAGTTCATGCCAATGTTATAAAACTTGCCCAGAGGTGGCATTGAGCCACAGATCTCGGGCTTCTGAGGCAAGAGCGCTAACCACTTCGCTATTACTGCTCAATTGGATCTTTTAGTATTATATTTACATAAATCTCTTAAAAAAATGGCTGTAAATATTTAAAAAAATGGTTTTTAGAATTGTTTACATAATTAAGTACTATTTTACTGTTTTTAGTTCCCCCACAAATGCTGTATCAAGGTACCTCAAACTTGCTAATAGAAAACAATCGCTTTATGTTTAGGATCAAGTTGTTTTTTCAATAGTTTTTTTTAGTGAAGTAAAAGGCCTACGACTTTTAGTTTACAAAATATTCGTAGTACCGATAAACACATTGATTAACATACCTTAAAACTTAGCAATTTTCAAAACTAGTATGTTACTTTGTCTTCAAAAAAAACATAAAACTCAACCCTTTGCAGACCTAATGATATCAAATGATATACTTTTTTTGTCAAAATATAGCTCTAGTAGTAACTGTTTTACCATATGAAAGTGGTTGTCACAACTTAAGGTGCCTCTACAATAACAATGTATCATAGTGTCCCATTTTCCCCTAATTAGTTTTTAATTTAGTTAATTTCCTCATTTAAAAAAATGTTTACAAAGTACAAAAATATAGAAAAGTTATATTAATGGCTGGAGCGCGAAAAAGACATAAATTAGCTTTATAACAGAGCCCTATTAGAAATGTTTCTTGGAGCCTGGGACAAAAATACATCTAAAAGATGCTACCCAGCTACCCCAGTCGAACTCGGAAATCAAACTCGGAAGCGAGCGCCCTACCACTACACCACTACCACAACTACCTGACGATGAATTTAAATTTAATACAAGGTAGTAAAAAAATATTTAACCTACTCATTGTCCTCACATTTGAGGTATGGGGGTGGTTATTTTTAGCTATTTTAGTTCCCAGACTCCAATCACCACAAATTTTTTCAAAATATTCTCGTTTGACATAAGCATGAATAAAAAGGTAAAGTTTGTCCTGGCAGCAGATATCTAAGGGCCTAATAAAAAGAAGGTAAAAAAAAAAAGGCATTCACTTGTATGTAGAAAAATTAAGAAAAATAGGGGCGCCAATCAGGGCTTCTGTCCCAGACAGCATGAAGGTTCTTGCCACCCCTGATCCTTATATGTCGTTTATTATAATGCATTAGTGCTTGAAATTCATTTTAGACTTTTTCAAACTCTTATTTCTGCAAGCTTATAGTCTCTGTGCTGTTTTAAATGAAATGGTGGTAGAATTTCATAAATTTGTACTTTATAACATCAGGAAAAGCTGAATAATCAAAGTGATTCTTGATTCCAGAACTATACTTTGTACTGCTCACCATGTAACCATCACTGACAACCTAATAAAAGTAATGAGTTTTATTAAGATAATTTAAAAAATATGGATTTTCATTAAAATAAAGTAAACGTTATTTAAATTTAAGGAGCACAATCAAAATGATCAATTTATGTTCGAAAGGTGTTTGTTTTCAAACTGAATAAAAATGAAGTACCTCATACTGCAAGGATAGTAGAACTTTTTGGCAATGGTAATTTAACCGAAATCTAGATTCTTCATTAAGGCTTTTAAAAGCAAAAAAATATTGATTTTTTTTGTAAACAATCATGCATTAAATGCTTTTTTATAATCAATGATTTTTTCTTCAGCAATTTCAATATCATAAATTGGATCAATGTCATTTGATTTATCTGGTGCTAATCTTTTTAGTTCAAATATTTGCTTAAACTTTTTAGTTCAAATATTTGCTTAAACTTTTTAGTTCAAATATTTGCTTAAACTTTTTAGTTCAAATATTTGCTTAAACTTTTTAGTTCAAATATTTGCTTAAACTTTTTAGTTCAAATGTTTGCTTAAACTTTTTAGTTCAAATATTTGCTTAAACTTTTTAGTTCAAATATTTGCTTAAACTTTTTAGTTCAAATATTTGCTTAAACTTTTACACTTTTGACAAATCGTCTCATTAGGTGATATTGATATCTGTTGCAAATGTTTTTTAGTAAAATCACTCAAAGTCAATATTGGACAGTTGGAGAATTAAAGTAGGTTACACTGCAATTAAACTAGAAATTTTTTAGTTTGCCGTTTCAATATTATATTAATATTAATTTTTTGCTGTGTTCAATATTATATTAGTTTCTATTCCTTTACTTTTAAGATCTTGCAACATAGAGAAAAAATCTTGCAACATAAAGAAAAAATCTTGCAGCATAGAGAAAAAATTTATATCTGCAACAGTAATATCATAAAACCCTGCTAAAAATTTTTAAGATGTTTTAATTGCATGAAGTATATGCCACAAACTGCTAAACGATAATAGAGTAATTCTTGCATCTACAAATTTTATTATTGAATGCAATTGTATGACACATTTTCGCTGTTAAAACTGAACAAGATATTTTCACCATTACACCATTTGAAAAACTGCACAAGATAAATTCATTACAGCATTTGAAAAACTGTACAAGATGCACCATTTTAAAAGTCAAATTTCTTATGGCTCAAAATCAAAATCAGTTGTGTCTTCAACTAAATCTTTGACAGTACTTGTTTAAGTTTGAATTACAAAGCATAATTAATTATGCTAACTAATTCAAAATAAAGATTTTCAATTACTCCAAAAAAATCTTTTAATGCAAAAAAAAAAAATCTTATAAAGTAATATTGCATCATTGCATCATAATATTGCATCATTGAAATAACATGAAGCAAAACAATTCTGATTTTTTTTTTAATTTATATCAAAGTCATGTAAACAATTTTTAACCTGCTTTTTTTGAACATAGTTTTGAGTCGGTCAGTTGATATTGGTCCGACACAATTTTGTAAAAAAGCAATGGTAGTCCAGTGTCAGCACCGGAGTTCTATGCACAATGAAATGTACATTTTACATACATTTGTAAGATTTCATTTTTAGGAGGTGATTTGCAGAACATTCGAACAACTTTTCAAACTTTTTGAATCATTAAGTAAATATTTAGGTTACTTTGTAAATCATCAGTGAATGTAACACTTGTTGAGCTGACACGTCATCATGTTTAATATTATCAAATGTAATTCTTCTTTTTTTTGCCTTTCAATTTCTTTTTTTGCCTCTGAAAGGTTTGACTTGAATTTATTGTAAATTAGTTGTAAAGAACATTGCACACTGCTAAATGAAATTCATGGGCATAATGCAGCTGGTATTCAATACCACTTAGACATCCAGTTATGGGTGCTACTAATGCTCTGTCAATGACACTTGCTGTGGTGGCCTTCTCATTAATAAATTGAAATCTGACAGTTTCTTTTCTACTTACACCACAATTTTATCTGCAGGAAGTTATTGGAGTCATCCCTAGGTTCCAAAACTTTGTTGATAAGTGTAAACTTATATTTAAATAACATTGATTTTTTATAGGTGTATATTCATCTAATGATAAAGAAAATCGTTACCTACTAAATATATGGGTGCTACTAATGCTCTGTCAATGACACTTGCTGTGGTGGCCTTTTCATTAATAAATTGAAATCTGACAGTTTCTTTTCTACTTACACCACAATTTTATCTGCAGGAAGTTATTGGAGTCATCCCTAGGTTCCAAAACTTTGTTGATAAGTGTAAACTTTTTTTAAATAACATTGATTTTTTATAGGTGTATATTCTTCTAATGATAAAGAAAATCGTTACCTACTAAATATTTCTATTGTTATTTCCGAAATCACACTTTTTTTAACTAAACCATATTTGCTTTTTATCATATAACATGGGATAGATTTTTTGGTAATATCATACCTTTTTCAGACAATGGTTTTTTAATGAATTCGCTTTTTATTATGGCATTTATGAAGAAGAGCAGAGAAGAGAATTTATCTAGAAGCTGTTTTTAAGGAGACGCTTTTTTTATGTAGAAGCTATTTATATGTTACCATTGCTAGCTTTGACACAATTTCCTTAATAGCAGTTTAACAAACATTACAATTTTTTTCCCGCACATTTCCAATCAATTTTTCACTGATTTTCAATCCAGTGTCTTCTTGTGAATGCTTCATGTCTAAATCCATTTCTTTGTGTGCATTTTTTCTAAATGACAAAGGAGCCTGCTTGTAGAAAATCCTTTGCACATTTTTTTTTACACTGTTCTATTTTTTCATTTCCTTTTTTTTTTTTTTTTTTTTATTTATTTATTTTTTTCTAAATATACAAAATGAATAAATTTTAAGACTAAAAAAAGTAACTAAATTTTTTTGAGGTAGCTCAAAATTTCTTATCACAACCTTGAAAATGTAATTATATTTATTTAACTTTTAAATTAGGGGTGTTTGATTTTGCTTTCAAACCAGTTTCAGAAAGTAGTTTCCTCTAATTTGGAAAGTGTTTGTAAATTAATTGTATTTATATTGGAAAATGTTTATTTAAATATACTTTATTATTTGAAGGCAAAAAAAATAAAACTTTCTGGGAAGTGGAAATGGATTGAATTCAATCTATTTTCAATTTGCGGAAAGTGGAAAGTATTTAAAAATTATTCACTTTTTTCAAGTTTTTACTCGGTAATAAAATTGTAATATTACTAATAATTAAATTCAACCTTACTTCCCTACACTTTCTAATCACTCTCCATTGGAAAGTCAAAAAAACATATAAACAATCTTTTTTTTTTAATTTTCTTTATTTAATAAGATATCTTTTTTACAAATAGTTCAAATAATATTATAGTCAATAGAATTAAATAGAAAAAAATAATATTATAGTCAAATAGAAAAAAATAATATTATAGTCAATATCCCTGATCGGGAAATAAAATATTTTGACAAAATGGTCTTATTGTTTAAAAATATCGTAATCTTAAAAAAATTTTCTGATAATTTGTTTAAAAATATCATAATCAAAAAAACTCAATTTCCAGCAAGTGAAAATAGATTAAATTCAATCTATTTCTACTTCTTGGAAAGTTGGTACATCGTTAAAACTTTTTTTTTATTAAAACAAAACATTATTATTATTTTTTTAATTTACAGCACATATTGGTAAATGCTACTCATTTCAATCAAAAAACTTTCCAAATTATTACATCGGTGTTGGACATGATGATGTAGTAACTATTCGACTTCATAGTATGGATGGGTTTTGCATTGTCAAACGTAAGTAATATCAAATGTAGTTTTTATTATTCAAGCTGAATAAATTATAAAAGTTAAATTATAATATAAATAAATTATAATAAATTATAAAGTTATGTTTAATCTTAATTAATTTAGTTTTATTGACATGAATTCCCTGCTCCATTTTATAGAAGAAGGGCCCTCTGCCCTATACTTAATACGCCTTATAGGTCAATGTTTTGCAAATAATGGAGTTATTTAGAATTAAAATTTCAGTTTTAACGCACTTTATTAAAGTGACGTGGTTGAAAGATTGGGGGGGGGGGGGGTAGTAAGAAATGTTATTCATATTATTTAATATTTGACATTTATCATTTATTTTTGTACTTGAGCATAAATAAGTACTTTTTTGAAAAAAGTATTTAAGTTAAAAAAAGTTTAGTTATCCGAGTTGTTGAGAGCCTCGTCTCTAATTTAACATCTATCTTTTCATGGCTATCCTGATAAAATAGATGTTAAAAAGTCTAAATTATTGATAAAATATTATGCAATATATAAAAGAAATTTTTTTTATTTCTGAATTAACCTGGATTGCAGCAGTGTCTGATTTTGCAATATCTGAATTAGGAGCATGAAAGATTGAGATAAAATTCATCACCCTCTTTACCTCAGTAACTTTCTCCTTATTCAGATTTATAAGCTCTTTAGTCTTATTGAGAAAAAGTATTAACTTAAGCCATATTAAGACCATGCATGAACTGCACTGGGCTTATGAATGTTGATAGGCATAATTTCTGGGTCCAAGAACCAAAGGGCTTACTCAATTTGTTCATGAAAATCACCTCTTATCTTTTGAAACATTCAAGGTTATAGTCTATTACTTATTTTCATCTTATCACTTATTTTCATTTTATTTTCATTTTTTTTTCGTCATAGCTTAAGAACGTTCAACTTAAAATAAATAACCTGTCAATTTTTAAAAGTTTCATTTTTGACAATTATCATTAGATGAATCTTTACTTTCATAACTTGTTTCTCTAACCAAGATCCATGGTTAGATTGCCACTTAAAGTGGGTGTTGACACCCTTCCCAATATCAACATCATGCCACTTTTCCTTCTAAAGAAAGTATTTTCAGGACCATTGGTCTGTTCAATAGTTACATTAATCCAAAAAAGTTTTGGAATAGTTTTTAACACATAATGTCTGCAAGCAAGAATCAACATGGGTTTCCCAACATGTTTTCCCAACATGTTTATATAAATATATATATATATATATATATATATATTTATATATATATATATATATAAATATATATATATATATATATATATATATATATATTTATATATATATATATATATATATATATACATATATATATATATATATATATATATATACATATATATATATATACTATATATATATATATATATATATATATATATAAATATATATATATATATAAATATATATATATAAATATATATATATATAAATATATATATATATATAAATATATATATAAATATATATATATATAAATATATATATACATATATATATATATATATATATATATATATATATATATATATATATATATATATATATATATATATATATATATATATATATATATATATATATATACCGCGTACTTTGTTTTTATGAAGCAAATTAGCTTAAATTTGTTAGCAAATAAATTATAAAAACAAAACAATAAACTTATGACTACAAATATAATAACACTCTAGTCATCAACTGCATTATAAAAGTAATAACACTATAGTTATTACATTTATAACGCACTTATAACCTTTATAATTTATTCTTTATTTAAACAATATAAGTAATCCCAAATTTTAATTGAAGTAGAAAGCATCTAGGATTACAAAAAACATATTAGAAAATGTTGTAAAAAAACTAAGTACAAACTTTTAAATTGATTTTTGTTCTTTCTTTTTAACCAAACTTTTTTTATTAGTTTAATATATTAGTTTCACAATTTCTTAAAAAAGGTTGCATAAAATTGCTTATAATGACACATTTAAAGAATTTTTTTTAATATTTTAATAAGATCTAAAAATTAAGATAAATAGAATTGGGTCGAAAACAGTAAGCAAAGCAACTATGTGCTAAATAAAATGGTTTAGGAATGGTTTAGCTAGATGATCAGCAACATAAATTGCATTTTTTAGATAGATCAGAAATATAAGTGTTTAAAATGAAAAGGTAGCATCCAGTGTCATTTTGAATAAATAGAAAAAGTAAAGCTCTTGTTAAAAGTTCTGAAAAGTATAATAGTTGCTTTTTTTTACCAAGGTCGCAATGTTTGTGTGGGGGTATTGGTATTATAGCTTCTTTTGGGTTAAAAAAAGATCTGAATGGTTTTATCATTGGACTTGAATAAATTTTATCATTAATTTTGTAATTAAATTAAAGCAAATGATGGCAATTTGAACAAAATATTGACACACTTGTCCACACATATTGTACAGTTAAAGCATGGATGAAATAAAAAAAAAAGTTGATATATTTCTATTACCAAATTTAAATCGGTGTTTTGTTAGTACCTTTTATCAATAAAAAATTTCTTCAATATTATCTTTGTTTTGTTTTTTAAGTTTCATCTTTATTTTTTTTACACATTTTTGTTTTTAAGTTCTTCCCCCTTATAAAAGGTTGTCACATTTTTAACAACTGTCTAGCCATCTTTAAAGTATGTCACAAATTTTTACACAGTCTGCACATTCCACCTACCCATGCATTTTATTAGCTTTTTTACTACATACACAAGTAAAGATAGTCAGTATTTACAACACAAGATTAACAATACAATTTTTCTTTAAAAGGATCCCAAAGTGCCGAGACAAGTTGTTTTCATATTAAAGAGAATGATAAAAAAAATATTTGGGCTAAATTTTTTTTGAGTAAAACAAAATAATAAATGTATACCAAGAAAAACTAACTTTGTTGTTTTACTTGAAGCTTGCCGTCTCCATGTTAGCCAGTTCCTTTAAGTCTTCAAAATATACGCTGCAATCTACAGACTTTATAATTCAAGCATGTCATTGAAGGATTTTTTTTTTGAATCAATATTAATTTTTTTAAATAAACGTTTATCATCAATCGTATGACTTTGCTTTAAATTTTATGATAAGCTAAGCAAAAGGATGTTTTTTTATAGAGTACAAGAACCAAATAAAATTAAGATTTTTATGATACACTCTTAAATATAGTAAATATATATAAAAAAGTTAATCACCTTGTTATTCTGAATCTTTTTTCTTTTTATGTAAACAATGTAAATTTTTTTTCTAGTCTATCTAAGTTGTTTATCGTTATGGCGATTTTGTTCTCCTATCAAAATGACAATTAACAAATAATTAATTTTTAATTGATCCATAATTGTTATTAAAGCGTTAAAAAACATTATATTTAATATTTCTCAATACATATGATATTTGGCAAGTTTTTTATAATTCCAATAACTACCAAAATTGACAATAAAAAGTTTTTTGTTAAACAATTTCAATTTTAAAATTGACTCGATAATGCTACACTTTTTGCAATCTTGACCAATAATTGTTCAATTTTAAAAATGAAACAAAATAATTCTAGTAGTAATAGTAGCTAAAACTAGTCTAAAAAATTTATTGTATTGAAATAAATGTTTTTCTTCAAAAGACTTTAGTAATTACTGAGCTAATTTCTAATTTACACTTCTACAAGTTAAATTTTACAGTGTTAAGGCTGCTTTCTTTTAGAACTAAATTTAAATAAGTTTTATCAAAGATTACTGTAGATTTTTTAACTTTGTCAAGTGATTATAAATATATAACTTTTTATAATTACACAATATAGCTCTTATCTGTTCTTGATTATATTAGAGAATTAATTAAACTTTAAGAACAAACAAATTATATGCTGCTACCAGCGGCTTGCGGTCAAAATTTAAAAAGATCAAAAGCCGCTGTTAGTGACTCACGTAGTAAAAAAGTTAAATAATACAAAATATTTTTTTTCATCAGAGTCTTATTAAGGATAATCATTTAATTACAGTATATATAGCACAAAAATAATTTATAGCAACAGACAAGCTTAAAATATCTGAAATATTTTATGAATATTTTTAATGCGAACTTCGTAAAAATAGCTAAAATAAAATAATTTAAAATAACTAAAAAACTTCTATTGTAATTTATGATAATTTATGATGAAAAAAAAAACTTTTTTATAATAATAAGTAACTAAACAAATTCTTTAGTAATCTATAATGAAAAAAAAAAAGTTCTATAGTTTGATGAAAAAAAGGATTTTTAGATTTCTTATCGAAATTCTACAATGACATCATATACTAAAACACTTTGGAATTAAATGTGCTTGAATAATTTATAAAGTCTGTAGATTGTGACGTATATTTTAAAGGCTGCAAAGAACTGGCTAACATGGAGACAGCAAGCTTTGATTAATTAAAGTTAATTTTTCTTGGTATAGGGTAGATTAGGGTAATATGAGCATGCTCAAATTGCCCAGTGTTTTCATTTGAATTACTTAGTTTAAAGTCCAAAAATAGCAGTGGTTTTAATTGCTTTTTGAATAAAAACAAAATATAGTAAAAAATTTTAATATTTTAACAATGCTAAATAATTTTCTGTAATTTAAATTCAAAAATTCTGTATTTTTATCGTTCAAAGGTTTGAGTTGATAAAATTGAAAAAATAACGAACCAATTTTTTTGTTTGTTGCTTAAAACAGTAATATTGTTTCTACAAAAGGTGGTTCAAAATTTGATCTTTTAATAATAAGTTTTATTAATAACAAATTATTATTCCAAATTATTATTCCAATTTATTATTCCAAATTAGTTTAATTGTCAGATTGGTATTTTTTTACTTAATAAATGTTATTTTTTTGAACTAATATAAAGTGCTTATATTACCAAGTGGTCTGGGTAATATGAGCACTTTTGCTACTTTGTTAAAACCTCTGTGTTTTTAAGAAAATATTTTGGGTGCCTGAATATCTATGTGGATCATGAGTAGGGATCCCTAAACATTGCTTATTCGCAAAAATTTTGGATACAGCATAATTATTTTTAAAAATATTCTGATTTTCGCTTAAGGTGCTCATATTACCCTAATCTACTCTACGTTTATTATTTTGTTTTACTCAAAAAAATTCAGTCCAAATATTTTATACTATCATTCTCTTTAATATGAACACAACTTGTCTCGTCACTTTGGGATCCCTTTAAGAAAATTTTACTTATGCAATTAATACTTTTTGGTTTTAATTCAAAATCACATGTTTGTTTGACTTAAGTTTTACTTATGAACACAAATTATGTTTACATATATCTTATTGGTAACTTATAGATATATTAAAATATATCTATAAGTTACCAATAAGATATGTGTAAATACTTTGAAAACAAATTAAAAAATTGTGAAGAAATAAAAGTTTATTATGTTGTGTATTTAATGTAATTTTAAGAAATAAATGATAAAGAAATAGAATCTTTTTTAAATAACAAATTTCTTTAGCAATGATAAAAAAATATATAATCTTTTTCAAATAGCGAATTTAGATTGCTTTAGCAATTTTTGTTAAAGATATTGTTTATAAAATTTTAACGCGGTTAAACATTCAACTTTTAACAATATAAAAATCATTTCTTAAATTTCACAATATTCAATATTTATATATAAAATTTAAGTAAGCAACATCAATAAAGTTCATCACTATAATTGTTTTATTAAAAAATAAATGGCTAACAAAAATGACATTTTTTTTAGACATTTTACATATTTATTTGATTTTATCTAATAATGTTTGACTTTATTTGGAATTTAATTTGGACTTTAATTTGGAAATTAATATAAGAATTTAAACTTTAGATTTTTAATATTGAAATTTATAACTTATGGAACTTTCAGTTTTGGCGCATTAGTTTGGGTGCTGGTCAAATGGTATGGGATAATGTCTGGGTACGGCACTGGTCGTGGAATATCCTGCATTTTTTTAATTCGAAGTACAATATATTATCAGTTATCAGTTATTCATTATCGTCAACAGACCGTATGTAATGTAAGTTTTCTGTAGTGTATGTAAAGTAGCTTTGTTGCAGTGGTTTTTGGCATCCTGTGTAATCACAAACTGGAAACTATGTGGAGTTAATTTAGATTTTTAAAAAGAACCCAAAACAGTATGCAGAATGTCATGACCTTGACACTTTGTGAAGGTGGTTTACTGTGCAAAAATAAAATTTCTGATTTTTTCTTTTTGAGTAGTTTTTCACTGTTTTTGCCAATTGAATTATTATTAAATTATTATTTCTTATCAGGCTAGAAAAAATAAAAGCATGAAATTTTTCTTATTGTATCTCAGAAAAGTTTTATCTGTTTTGTGTCGTATCTCAAGGAAAACAAATTTTCTTTATCCTGTGGTTGTAAAATCAAAGTTTGTGCTCAACCTAGTTGTTTTTCTATAGATTTTAGAAATAAGCTTTTGAAATATATGTATATATGCAAATAAAAAACAAATAATACTTACAAGATGTATGCTATTATTATGTTATATATGAATATATTATATTATGTGTGTATAATATGTGATATGCACACATATAACATGTTATCAACACATAATATGTTATAGACACACATATAACATGTTATCAACACATATAATATGTTATACACACATTTAACATGTTATCAACACATATAATATATTATATATACACATAAACATGTTATAAACACATATATGTTATACATACATATAATATTGATATATTATGAGTATTGCTATTGTTTTTTATTTTTTTACCTTGAGAAAAAGTTTGCAGAGTAAACATTTGTGTTTTTTTGTTGTTGTTGTTGTTGTTTTTAGACTTTTTAAGTCATCATTTATCAAAAAAAATTGTTTTTGGTATTTTTAGCACTTAATGGACAGTCTGATGCAGTTTCTCTTCAGTTAGTAAAGGATAGCTCCCAGTACTTGCGCCTACAAGATAATGTTCTCAAGCAGCACTCAATTGACATTTTTTCTGCTTCTTTCAAAAATGAGGCTTCTTTTCTTCTACGTGATAATTATTATTACCCTGGATATGCTTCATTCGAGTCCACATACTCTCATAAACTTTACCTTGGACACCAATCAGATACCATCAAATTGCTCAGAGAAGAACCTTTTGCTGAACTTTACAAAAAAGATACAAGTTTTAAACTTGTCCAGTTGGAAAATTGTAAGTTTTTTAATAATATAATCATAGCAGATGTACTTTAAAGGATTAGCTAACAGGAGGGCTGGTCCCTAGCAGGAGAGCTAGAAGAAATTTTGGTTTATAATTGGCATACTTAATCTATGTTTATATTTAAAAATTATGTATTTGCATTTAAATTATGCAACAAATGAGTAGAATGCATGTTCTGCCTAAATTGTTTTTTAAATGCTTTAAAAATGGCAATGTTATATGCTCAATATGTATTGCTATATATATATATATATATATATATATATATATATATATATATATATATATATATATATATATATATATATATATATATATATATATATATATATATATATATATATATATATATATATATATATATATATATATATATATGTATATACTAGAGTTGGGCACCACTACGAAATATTTTTCTTAATTTTTATAAAAAATAAAAAAAACTTCCGCTACTTGATCAAACTTTAAAATTTTTTTCATAACCAAAATAATTTTTTATTTTTTTCAAAAAGAAAAAATTTCTGTCCTTCTCTCCCATATTAGATTTTTGATATCCAAATATAAGTGACAGTTTTTTATTGTTTAATACTCTTTTTAGTGTTTCAAACTTAAGTTTACTTAGTGTAACTTACTACGCTATTTTTTTATGAGTAAATTGTAACTTAAATCAATGTCACCAGCATCTGTTCGGTAAGTTTTGTTGGAAACTGACACAAAATCTAATTTTTTGGTGTTGATTGGGTGCAAAAAGTTCATTATCGGGCATCGTTTTACTCCAACTATTTTATCATCCACTGAGCTATAGTCATGGTAGATGTAGGAGACAACTGGCAGCTTATAATATGGACGCGCAAATAAATAAAAATATCAAGTTTAAACTTCAAATGTAACAGAAATGTTTTCTGGAGCTGTCGTCTATACTTTCAAAACAAGTGCTTATCAGAGTCTTGCAATCCAGCTTGCTGGAAAGCATCTATTTTAAAAATTCTGTAGAGCGATCTGACTTGTCTAATTACCGTCCCATTAGTCTTCTTCTATCATAAGCAAGGTTTATGAGACTTAAATTAACAAACTTTCTGATAATCAATCTGGATTTCGATCTTCTCATTCTACTGCTGATTTGCAAAAACGCTTTGTAAACATAATTGGACCTGTTCTTGCAGCCAAACTCCAACCATTATCACATTGTCGTAATATTGCTTCTCTTTCACTTTTCTATAAATACTATAATGGGCACTGTTCTAAAGCGTCTCTTGTGCCATCTACTAAAATTCATTTTCATGTTACTTGTCATTCAATTAAGTCTCATCCTTTTACTGTGGCTGTTCTTAAGTGTTCTTAAGTGTTCTTAAGTGCTCCAAAAGTTATTATTCTTCTAGTTTTTTCCCTTGAACATCAGGAAAGCGAATGAAAAAAATTATGAATCAGAAAAACAAGATAAAGGAAGCGAATTCCAAGGAATTTGCTTCCTTCATCTTGTTTTTTCTGATTCATATAATTTGCAGTCTTTTAAGTCATCTGTTAATTGTTATCTTGCTCCATAAATTTCATCTTTTCTTCTCCAATAACTTCCAACTCTAATAATGGTTGTTTGCAGCTTTGTTGGGAGTGAAGATGTTGAAAAAAAAATTTTTCTATGAGAAGTTATTACAATACAGCTATATATACTTAAAAATGTCAAAAGTCAAAATTTACATTCATCAATTCTAATCATCCCTAAAACCTAAAATAAATTTTTCAAAATATGCAGAATAGCATACCGTTTAGTCGGCGTCAGGAAATTTTACTAATTAGAATTCTGGGATTGATTTTCGAACAAACAAATTTTTTTTGTATGCATAGCTGCTCTATGAAGTGTAATGTGTTTCTTATAAGACTTATGACTGTGATATAAGTTTATATTGGCATTGGAAAAAAATTTGAACAAGTTTTTTTGTTAGAAAAAATGATCCTAAAGCATTTTTTAAAAATGTTTTTTTTTTTTTAAATTTAATTTAATTTCAAGATAAAATGATGTATTGAGTGTCTTGGACAAAAAAAGGTGGAAAAAGATTTTAAGTAAAACTAAGCCTTCTTAAGAAAAGAGAGAAAATTTTAATACCTGTTGCATGATTGTTTTGTGGATACTTATTATTTACGTACATGTCTACCATTTACCATTTACGTACATATCTACTTATTATTTACGTACACGGTAATATTCAAAACAGCTACATACTACTAAAAAAACTGTTAAAACAACAAGATGCAACTGGATTGCAAATTGTCTTAGTTGTGCACTCTTTACAATACAATTTTAGAGCCTTTTTTTTTTAAACAAAATTGCAATATTTTTGTTTTTAATTCAACTGAAATAATTACAACAATGTTTATTAAATTGGGAAATTATTTTGTGTATATATATATATATATATATATATATATATATATATATGTATATATATATATATATATATATTACTTATTTTATTTTTAACGTTATGTTTTACAGGGGATCTCAACTTTGTAATAATGTACTCAAATATTTTTAATTGTTTAATCTTAAAGAGTGTCAGCCTTTTTTCACCAATATGAAAGGAATAAAAATTAAAATAGATTAGTGCAGATATTCAATACATAGTATAATTTTTTTATTTAAGTTCTATTATATTTTATATACTTTTTTATGTTTATACTTTTATATTAGAAATTTGAAAACAGCCTGAAGATTTAAGGCTGAAATGATGAAAGGCTGAAATGATGAAAGGCTGAAATTGAGTTTATTATTTGCTGCTTTTTGTTTTTACAAGATATTTTAAAAAGATCCTAAAAAACTAATTTTACAGTTTTTTGCTGTGTTTAAAGTATAACTATGCAGGATTAGAAATTTGTATTTGCTAAACAAAACAGATAATGTTCTCAATTTTTGCCATATTTCAGCATCATGTTTCTAACGAAGATGTTTCTTATAAGTTTATAATTTTTGAAGGTAAAACAGGGCTATAATTAGTTAAGTTTCTTTTGTGTAATATCTTTGGTTGTAAAATTCTAGTAACTTAAATCATATTTTGCTAGATCAACAAATCAAATAATGCCTATATACTATTTTTTTTATTTTTAATCATCAATGTTAAAATCTTTTTTTTCAAACATATGAAGCCATGTTTTTAGTTTAAAAGTTTTCATTTGTTTTTGCCATTCAGTCATTATTTCTTAGTTATTTCCAGATTTAAGAAACCTTATAAAAAATGTTCCTGGAGGTAATTGATCACTATATCTAGAATCTGATCTACAAATTCCCCAAGAACAGTACTTTGTAGGACATGTGTATGAAATTGTTTTTTCCGAATATCAATACCATAATCACTTGCGCTACATTAAGTAGTTCTATTTTTATAACACAAACGGTAGCTATTAGCTACTGAGCCTATTTTTTTTTTTTATATATATTTTCTGGATTAAAATTTATTTCTGAATTAAAATTTTCTGAATAAATTTTTGTAGATTTAGGTTGGCACTTTCCTACTATAATTAGCGCACATGAAGTTTCAAAAATACCGACATTAAACCTGACTTTTTTTTTCTTTTTTTTTTCTTTTTATAGAAAAGGAAAAAAAAATTAGAATTTTAAAATTAAGTATTTTTTGCCATAATAAAAGTCCTTCATAAGTTGATAGTATCTACCCAAACTCTCAGTTGATTTATCCAATGAAGTCCTTCTAGGTATGTATTTCAGTTTTGACATTTTATGAAACATTATTGATCATACTGAAAGATATGCCTGTCTGGGGTTCATTGCATACATTTTATCTACATAAAAGGCCTTTATTATAGCAAAATAAAAAATAAATTCTTCTTGTGTCTTTTTTTTTTAATTTTTAAAATTAAAGTAAAGAAAGTACTTAATAATGATAAAAGTTTCTTTTTAAACAGAAATTTTAAAAACTAGTTTTTTATCAATTAATTTTTTTATTTCTTTTTTAACAGTGCGTATTGGAAAGGAGTATTTAATTCAATGCAATGATTTACCACAATATCGAATTGGTGTTAGAAACCATGAAACAGCAGCTATTGTTTTCAAAAGCTTGGATGAGTTTCGTGTTGTTAAAGGTATATTTAAAAGTTAGTTAAAAAGTCAGTTATTTAAATAGTAGGAATTATATTTTTCTACTACTATGTAGGCCAGCTATGCTTAGATTATATGTTTATAAAATGGGTATATATATATATATATATATATATATATATATACATATATATATATATATATATATATATATATATATATATATATATATATATATATATATATATATATATATATATATATATATATAAACAGTAGTGGTCAAGTTGTCAAAGATAAAAATTTGCATGGTCAGCAATAGCGCTCGATTGCACCCCATTACTGTCCAAGCCTGATATATATATTTATATATACTAGAAAATTCATAGGCACTCGTGACGCCCATTTTTAGCAACTTTTTACGCTTGTAAGTGATAGTTATTTTGAGAAGTGAAGTGAAGCCGGTGAAGTGAAAGCAAAGAAATCTTATACATATTATGCATACCTAATGAGTGTTTATAAGTGAAAAAGAATTAAAATTGAAAATTTAAATGGTTTAAAACAAATGTTAAAAATAAAATATTTTAAAAATTTCATTAAAGAATTCTTTATAAACTATATTAATCTTGAGTCCCTAATAAAAAGGAAGGGGGGACATTTATTAATTTTTGGAAAATTTTCCCAAGCACCACAAGCTTATTAAGACCCCCCCCCTTCCTATAAAATTTAGAAAATAATTCTTTCATTCATTGATAAAAAACAAAAACTTTCAGTGTAAACAGGCTTTTAAAATCGTCAACCTGGTAAATCTTGATTCAGCATATGAAATCCTTTTGAAATTATGCTAAAACAGCTGTTCAAAATGCGCATTTGACGCAAGTCATGCTAGAATTAAATAGTTTTAAGCGTATTTTGTAAAAATATTAGTTTCAGATTCATAAACTGATCTTTGTTATCAAAAATACTTATATTGTATCATAAAAAAATTCCCACTCCCCCTTTTATTAAACCCCTTACCCCATCCCCTCCTTTTATTTGATCTAGACTAAAATTCCCACCCACCCTCCTTTTATCCCCCCCCCTCCCTCTTTGTATCAAGAACTTGAGAGTAAGACCATTAACGATAACGTTTTTTTTAAAAGCGAGACGTGTTATGTGCATTTGTGTTATTTATTAATTGAATTACTTAGCTATTTATTTACCGCTGTGTCTTTTATTATATTGTTATCTATTAATAATAATATACTAGCATCAATTAATTAATAAAAAATTATTCTGAAAAAAAAAAAAAAAGACTCCAATAGGAACTGAACCCGAAGCGCAAGCACCACAATCAAATTTATTAACCGCTACACCACACGATATTATTTCATCTCAATTAGTTAAAAAGTTTAAATAAAATAAATTTGTTTTGACGCATAATATTTTTTAAGTAATTAACGCGCCTTAAAATAAAACAACTTCCACATAATTAATACGTAAGCGTTACATCAGTATTACACTATCAGGGAGTCAGGGAATCAGTGACCTGGGTAAATATATATATATATATATTATATATATATATATATATATATATATATATATATATATATATATATATATATATATATATATATATATAAAATATATATTATATATATATATATTAGGGATATGACTTTTTTGCAACCTACTAGGCCTGTATCGTAATTCAATGAACTTTTATGTAAAAAGAACGAATAGATGTTTCATTTTGACATATTTTGAAAAAAGGTCACCCCAAAACCAAAAAATCGAATTTTCAATAGGTACACTTTTGTACAGTAAATGAATATTAAAGGCTGAAGATGTTGTAAGAGTCATACTCCTGTTGTTATTTTATTTATTTATGCAACATGTACTGTGATATAACAAAAAACATTATGTGATATATAATTATACAAGTATTACAAAATTAACAGTATCAAAGCGTCTAGTACAACAATATACATAACTGTCTGTGTCTATAGGCCTACTGTGTTTAGTACATGGGTCACATGATGCTCACGTCTCATAAAGAGTCTAGCGCTTATTACTTAGAATGAATCGAAGTTGCAGTTTGTCTTTCTTTCTGCAGGAAGCATACAGGTCTTGCATCACCTTGATTGCACGTTCAGCTATCTGATTTCTTCGTGGTATGTCGATGACGGATGGCTCTTTCTTATAGTGATTTTTGAATGACTGCAATGCCTTTTTGTAAGGCTTCAATACATCAGATAAATTCTTGAAGTCATTGTCATTGTACTTTTGACTACTAAACCAATGTTCTGCCCACTCATATGAAATGAACCTGCAAACCTTCTCCAAATTCTTTCTCGCTTCAGGCATAAGAATGAACGCCAGAATGGCGAGAATGGCTCTTGAGTTCCATCTGGCATTGCTCATATTAGGAATGTTCTGAAAGTGAATCAGAGGGAAGTTTCTTTGTTCTTCATAGAACCTAAACACTCTTGTTAAATGGTACAAAAACTTCATATCGTCTCTCCACCCTGATTTATCAAGAATTTCTACAGTTCCATTCACAAACTTATCCTTCAGTTCATCATACTTATTCAACAGTTCAGACACAAATGGGTATTCAATGTTTGGAGATTTGGTATCACCCCCAAGTTCTTCGTCCATCACCAGACGGAGAATCCTGTCTAGTACGTGATGCTGACAACCGATAAATTGTGGTATTGTGACACCCTTTAATTTAAACATACGTTGCAACTTCACAACAACTCCATTTCTCTTCCCAGTATTGACGTTTGTTGTATCAGTAATGATCATCTTAATTGAATTCCACAAATTGTATTCATCAATAAGTTTGGCAATTTTTTCAGCAACAGTTTCAGCTTTGCCATCTTTTAAACTCAGTGCATCAAGTTTCACGTCAGTTCTTTCATTCTGAAGTACAACTACCTGATATTCCTTATCATCTATTCGTTTGCCGTCAAAGTGTAAGGACCACTGTTCCATTTTAAGTTGTTGTATCATTTCTTTTTTTAATTTACCTGCCTCTTTGAATATGGACTTGTAAATTGCTGATTGACTTGGAGTTGGAATATCAATACCTTGTTGTGATAATACATTGCATATTTTAGCAGCTTTCTTTGTGGAAACTCCATTTGATGTAACCATACTTACAGCAAATTTACTTTTGTAGTGCTTTCTAGTTTTTTTCTGAGTGTCCTCATCATCGTCTTTATCACCGTCGTCGTCTTCATCATCTTCACTCTTACTTTTGCAGTTTTCAGATTCAGTACCACTGTCTGTGGTAGACAGGACTTGTGATGTGGAAGGTATTGCTGTTCCAGACTGGACTTTCCTTCTCTTGGAAGGGTGAATGGTTTCTTTACTTGCCACTTGTCCTGTTGAGTACCCCACCTGTCCTTTACTTTCTTTTTGTAGGTGGTATAGACGTTTATCTTCCGAGGATAACCACTGGCCATTCACTTTCGTGATGTCAAATAATGCATTGAGAACATCATATTTTCCACGCTTGACACATTCATCATAGACCTTCAGCACCTTCATAAGCTTTGCTCTTATCACTTGATCAGACACACGTGGAAAATTCAGTTTATTGTCCCACAATTTTGTAATTTCCTTAGAAATTTGGTCTATTCGTTCTTTTCTTCCTTTAACATATGCTCCGAGAAACTGGTATCTTCCTACGATCTGCAATTGAAGTGGTATTCTGGATTTTTCATCGAGTGAATGTTCTTCTACAGCCACGCTTCCTCTTCTTCTGTGTGACTCTTGAAATCTCACCAAATTTTTAGTCCAAGTCTTCTTGTTCTTTGTTACTGTGGTATGACTTTTCTTGTGAGACATCATATAATATTGTTACGACTTTACGGATAGCTGAGCGTAAATATCCGTTTAATAAAGTCGTTTAATTAATAAAATACTTTAACTGTATAGTAATCCAATTATAGTTCGATAATCCAGTCAATGTTGATAACAGTTCGATAATCCAGTCCGTATCCTAACGATAATGCTACAACTACTTATACTTCGTACACTTACAGCGTCTTTAGTTCGCTACAGTAGTTCCTTATTAGCTCAGTTACACGCAGAGTACTTCATAGAACTATTCACATTATCAACACTGAGCTCTGACAGCAGCTCGCTTATATAATTATTTAGAGCTTCCAGAATGTTCTACTAAGTTCTATAATCTTCTACAGTCTGTTACAGTCGTCTATATCACCGTGGTAACACAATGACGTCATCACATAACAATTCCAAGTATTTGCCGGCACACGGCCGTTTCGTTGCCATGGTAACGTGTGGCGTTATATTTATAAATTCATAACAAAATAATGAAATAAATAGAATTAAGCTGAGAATTAAGCTTAAGATTAAAACATCGGTCAAAAATGAATGTATAAAAATGGTAAATCAAATTTTTATTTTGGGGGTGACCTTTTTTTGTTGCAGAAAGCTATTTGGGCCTTTTTTCATGATTTTAGGTAAAAGTTCATCGATTTATGATACAGGAAACATTTTATTTGAAAAAAAATTAAAAAGTCATATCCCTAATATATATATATATATATATATATATATATATATATATATATATATATATATATATATATTTTATATATATATATATTTTATATATATATATATATATGTATATCTATATATATATATATATATATATATATATATATATATATATATATATATATATATATATATATATATATATATGTAGATATATATATATATATATATATATATATATATATATATATATATATATATATATATATATATATATATATATTTATATATATATAAATCCTCTGAATTAGGAAAAATGAGGTCGGCAATACTTTTCCGACCTCAATTTTTTTGAGGTCGGCATCAGGTCGGCAAAAATTAATTGATTCAAACTCAAAAATTCGACTCAAATTATTTTTATTAGGTGAATAAAATCAGGCCTTAGAATTAAAAGTGTTATATTTGATGTCAAAAAAGTTAACATTACCATAGATTTCTTTGACATCAAAAGTAACTTTTTTATGGCCACACTTGCCATAAAATTATTGTTTATTGATGTTTAAACCTTTTTTAAGGCTAAATGATTATAACAACTGTATTATGAACTAAACTAAAAAATTGGATAAAAAAATTAAAGTTTTACTTATTGGATTATTTTTTTTTATAAGTTTTTCAAGCTACATCATTAGTACCTTCATAAATTTAAAAAATGCAGAATACTTCACTTTTCTTTATTTTTGTCTGTTTTTGCTTGTTTTGTAAAGATTTTTTTTTTTCCTTTTTTTTTAATTTTTTAATTGTTTTTTAATTATAATATGTTTTTTTAGTATAACTTAATATGATGTGACCAACAATTTTATGAAATTTTTTTCATCTTTTTGTTTTGTAACTTTTTAATCGCTATTTTAATCAGTTCTTAGCATAACATGAATTTTTAGCGCTCAATGGACAAAGCCAGTTTGTTTCTCTTCAATCAGTCAATGATAAAGATAAATACTTACGTGCTCTAGGATTTGGTCTTAAGCTACAATCTATAGATTTTACCTCTGAACATTTTAATGGTGATGCATCTTTTAACTTACTGGAAAGCTATTATTACCCAGGCTACGTTTCTTTTGAGTCAGCAAATAACCCTGGATATTTTCTTAGACATGAACACTTTACAGTAAAGTTGCTAAAAGAAGAACCCCACAATGAAAAATACAGACGAGCTGCAAGTTTTAAGCTTGTGCGGTCTTGTAAGTTTTTTTAATGTAAAATATTTTTTTTTTTAATGCCTTAAAATGGATGTGTTAGTGCATAATCTTTTTTTAGTTAAGAATTTAGGTTTTTTAAGATACAGGCCCCAAACTAGACCTTACACTTAATAAACATATGCGCTAATTATAAAATAATACATTTGTTTAAAAATTTGGAGAAATTAAACATGATTTTTAAATTTATAAAAATGATAAAATTAAACATGATTTTTAATTTTATTATTTCTCTATTTTTATTTTTTAATACAGTTATGTAATTATAGTTTATTATATTTATGTGATAAATAATAATTAAATGATAAAATGTTGCAATAAAAATATTTTTAAAGTAATTAATTAATAAAATGTAAAGTGCAGCAATATAGATTTATATGTAAAATAAATTTAATATAAATAATATAAAAAGTCTTAATACCTCTTTTATCCATTTTATGCTTTCCTTTAAAACACTTACCTATGAAGATGTGTTTTGTTTTAATATCACTCGAAAACTTTGCAAAAATTTTTCTTAAATATTTTCTGAGAATGTTTCTTAAATTATTGTTTTTTTTTTAAAACAGTCGGTACATGTCACTTATATTTTTAAACATTCAAACAATAATATTTTCCACATTCAAACAATAATATTTTTTTTTTATTTCTATTAATATTAATTAATATATAAAAAAGTAAAAAAATAAAAAAACGTTTTTTTTATTTTTTTTATTTTAGTCTGCAAAAAAATTTTCTATTTGTTAATGAAAATTTTTCTATGACCTAACTTTTGAATACCGCTATATGTGTATGATGGATCCAGTGTATGATGGATAAAGTAGAAATCTATTTCTATAGTTCTTTTGAAGTTTAAATTATAAAAATATATATTTGATAAAGTTCTATATGCCATATAAAAATCCAAATAAAAATGCAGTTTTTTTTTTTTTTGCAATTATTTTTTTATTTTTATAGCCGTAAATCCAAGTCGATCGATTTTGAAATTAGTTTTAAAAATGAACCTAAAGAAGAAACTTCGAGATCGTTTCCATAGCAATAAAGTTTGAATGTTTTCGCCAAAAACATGGATGCAAAAAATATAAAAATTAAATAACGATTTTTATTGAATAAATTTGATATACTTTGTTATTGTTGAGTTTAATATTGAGTTTTTATTTTTAAAGCTAAAATCCTGAAGAAATAAAGAATAATGCGTAATGAAAAAAAAGTTCTTTTTTAAAGTAAAGTTTTATAATATAAAACTTTACTTTAAAAGAGATTTTTTTTTTATATTATGTAAGATTTATCGATATAAAGATATAAAGGTTTTTTAATATTAAATAAGATATATCAAAGTATTTTTAGAACTTTATAAAATATTTTTATATCTTTTCTTTAATTTGCTGAGATCGTTACGTTTACAAAAAATTCAAAACTTAAAATATTGACCAGTGGTGACTCTTTATTGCTAATAGAATATTGAAACGGTCGTAAGGGTAGTATGCGAAAAATGGTCTAAATTTATTATGTAAATGTATATATATAAGATAAGTATTCATATTCGCACCAGAATTGAACTCCGTAACTTAATGTATAATTGGTAAGCTAGTGCATATATATATATATATATATATATATATATATATATATATATATATATATATATATATATATATATATAGATAGATAGATAGATATATAGATATAGATACATACATACATACATACATAAATACATACATACATACATACATAAATACATACATACATATAGTGAGACCGGGGCTAGTTGGCCGCAGGGGTAAGTTGACGAACTGCGTTTATCTTTAGAGCCTTTCATCAGAAAATGACCAAAAATTACTCAGAAACTTCCTTATTGACCATTTCACCATTCACTGTAGTGTTGTCAGGATTCGCGCATGCGCATGGGAGATAAAGAGATGCGTTTTTTGAATGATATTGAATGCGTTTTTTGGATAAAAACTTAACTTTTAGAACATCGCTTCCTTTTTACTTCACAAAGAAAATAGTTAGTCGTATGAAAAAAAAATTATTGTATAACCTCCAGTCACAATTGGTTTACTATATCTAGTCAGACTTTTTTTTCAAAGCTGCCGTTTTTCAGGATCTATAGACTGTTTATTAAAAAAAAAGCTTTCGGGGTAAGTTGACAAATTTTTCACGGGGTAAGTTGACTCATAGCATTTACTACGGAAAAAAAACAATATTTTTATAAAATTATCATTTTATTTTTTTTTAATTTTTAACAATATTGAAAAAATTTATGCTTACAAAAAAATTAAAAAAAATATTTTTTAGTTTTTTTTTCACAGATAAAAAGTGGGCTACTGTTTGGCTTTTACGGACAAATATTTGGTACCAACTAAAAGTAATATTAAATTTTGGGATAAAATTGTTGCAAAAAGTATTAGTAAAAAAATTTCTATCAATTTTGCACTTAATGGTGCATTAATAATCATTTTAATAGTTTGCGCCAACTTACCCCGTGGTAGGGTAAGTTGGCGCAAATTTTTTTTTTTTTCGAGGGCCCGGAAAGGCCCAAAGAATTTTTTTTTGTAAATGAATGCAAACTTTATAAGTTACCCTAATCCATACTCTTTAAGACTACACTTTGATATTTAAAAAAAAATGCACTGTTAGGGCAACAGAGCTCATAGAGTAAAAACCGAGCCAACTAGCCTCGGTCTCCCCTATATATATATATATATATATATATATATATATATATATATATATATATATATATATATATATATATATATATATATATATATATATATATATATTAGGGTAGGCCAAAAACAAAATATTTTGAAAATTTAACATGTCTGCAAAAAAACGTGATCCTTTTCACAGATGAATACAAACTATAAAAAAAAATTTGGAAAAAAATATCATTGAGTGCTGCCGAATTTGATTTGGTTATTTTCATTTTTAGTCTAAAATATGTCAAAATAAGGATTTTGTAGGAAGGTGAAAAAAGATTATAATTTTTATATCTATAGGAAACATTTGTTATTTGAGGCTGTTTATTTAATAAGCAACACGTTTTTGAATCTTTTTGGAGATCCCCCCATGTATAATTTTGTGTTACTTGTTTATCAACTCCTCCCCCGCCCCCTCTTTTATGCGCAGTGCTATTATTGTTAAAAAAGATATATCTCTAAGTAATTTTTTGCTAAAAATTTACTGATTCCGCTATAATAAGAATTGTAATTAAAAGGTTTTTTTCACGTCACATTGTAGCTAACCATCCTTTCCATGTGATTTTTGGTGACACTTTCAATACCCCTCCCCCATATGGGGAGGGGTTTACCACAATACAAGTAATAACTGCTTTTATAACCCCTTTTTAAATCATATATTGCCTGGATTACAGAAGAGTTATTTTATTTGGAATTTTTTTGGGGTCTAATTAAAAACAGAAAAGCTAATGAAAAAGTGGTTATTATTTATACTCAGCTAAATCAAAGAATAATTGCTTCTTATTAAAATTGCCTACAACTTTTCTGTGATTTTCAACCAAGTTAAAAACTTCGTTTCGTACAGCCTCGTCCTAAAGATAAGAAATATTATTTATCTATAATTTATTCTAAAAGTATGATTTGTATGATTATTTAGATTTTTATTCATAATTTCTTCTCAACTAATTTTACGGTTTACCTTTGTAAGTATTTGGAGATAATCAGAACACAACTTAATTCCTCTCTCAGCTGCGTCATTAGTCACTTTTAGAGTTTTGATAAACAGCTTCATTTTCAAATAATAGGCATTGTCGTCCCATTCTGAAGAAGGAATTTTAAGCCATTTTCCATCATCTTTTAAATTATGAAAAATCAACCAAGACTTGTTCCCAATATAAGATAAAATATCGGAATTTTTTCTAATCACTGGAAGAGTTAGTTTACCGCAATTGATACCAAGTGGTTTTCCGTATTCTAGCATTTTTTTTGCAATTTTATCTTTATCATTTAGAGAAAGTTTATTTGAAAATAAACTTAATACAGACACCTGCTCGGTTAGATACCAAGAGTGTCTGCTTAAAACATATTGGGCTTTTTCAGCAGGTTTACCGAAGTTTGGTATACCTTAAGTGGTTCTAGATCATTAAATAATTCTATATCATTAACTGGTGCATCGCAAGCCTTTGACGCTTCTAACCAAGCTTTAATGTAAATGGCTGAGCTAAAAGTCAAAAAGATTTTAAGGTTTTTTAAATCAGATTCGGGTAAATCTTTTTTAAATATTAACATCTTTGGTGCATACAGCAAATGCGCCATCCATCTTGCATGATGGTGAGCACCACATGTTTTCCATTTCTTGGGCTCTTCTCCACCTAATAGAAAAATTGCTAGTTCTGCAGCCTCTTTGTAATCGTCTCTTGGGTGATGCTTAGAGTGCAATACTTTCTCTAAGAAATTGCGAGTTTCATTTGCTTTTTGTTTTAAGAATGAATTTTCAAGATCAAAGGATCTGTTTGAAAGTTTGAGAGGAATTTTTTTAGAGTGAAGCCATTCTTTATGAAAATTATTAAACTCTATATTATCATCAGATGATGTCTCTTTTTGCAATAAAGCTTTCCAAAACGACCCTAAGATTAATCCTAAAACATGATGACGACATGCAAGCCAGAGAAGCGTTTTTATAGATTTGTTTTCTTCAAGAAGAGTTGCCGCTCCGTTTCTTACTTCAGTATTACAAGCCGTTGTATTGAAAACTTGGGCAACAATATTATCTTTAAGATCCCATTTTTCTAAATCTTCTATGATTCCTTTACATATAGAATGACCTGTGCCTGACTGAATAGGTTTAATAGATAAAATTTTACCTTCCTCGCAGTTTGGAAAACCACTTACTAAAACAGCTAAATAGTCAAACTTTTTACTAGATATTTGCTTCATAAGTTTCCCATCCCAGTGAAGAGTTAAATAATCTAATCTAACTTTTTTTTAAATTCTGCCATTATATTTCTTGCCATAATTTGTCTATTTTGCTTACGTGCTCTTCTAATTGTGTTTAGTGAAATATCTACATCATTAGCTTTAACCCCACCTAAAAAATACAGAATATAATTTTTCTTATCAACTAATCACTCTAATAAAAAACTCATGAAACTGATTAGTGATTTAAATATCAATCAAAAAGTAAACTAGAACCAGGATTGCTGAAACATTCATCATAAGCTGTGCGTTTGATAGTTTAGATCTATCAGCAGTTGCTGTTATCATTGGATGACAAACAAAGTTTCTTAGCAAAATTAAATTGATATTATCTGATACAACATTTTCCATTACACCTGCAGAAGATTCAAAATTATTTACTTCATAATCAATTTTAGAAGAGCTCTGAGAATCTGAGTACATAGAACCTCTAGACGCAGCAAAAAATGATTCTTCAGTTGAGTCACTATCACTTTTATAAACGCTGAAATCAATTTCTTTATCATTTAATTTTCTTTTCTTTTCTTTATCGATTCTTAATTTTTCTTTTTCCTCCTTCTCTATTTTTCTTTTGACACTCAATTTTAACAAATTATCTTTTCCACCTAGACCTCCGGTTTTTACTCCACTTTTAAGTGTTGAAAACCAGAGAATATCTTCTTCTGCATTTAAATTTGATCTGGTTTTTTTAACATATTCTTTCCAATTCGGAGAACTAATATCAAAAAAATTATCCATTATTTTTCTAAAGCCTTAAATAAGTAAATCTTTTTTTGAAAAACATTTATGTTTAGACTTTGCAAGACTTCTCCATTTATCATGTAACTTAATAATACTTTCAATAATATACTTTTCCTGCTTGCAAGGAATATCAGCTTTATCCCAAAAAACTTTAACGGTTTTGATTGTTAATTTTGCAGCTAATTTTAATTTTGAAATGTTGCTTTTAGTACCTAATTCTTTTGTACATTTAGAAAACACTTGAATCGAATTGTTCATCATTTTTAATTGATACCTTAACAAGGAAAACAGAAGATGAATTTAAGTTTATTTTCAAATTGAAAAATAAAGTTATTTTTGGAAATAAAAAATTTAAGTTATAAAAATCTTTAAATAGTATACACCTAAAAAATCTGTAGACATCTCTAGCTGTAGGCAGAGAACTGGTATTAATATCTGCCAGCGGATATCCAACCAACCATATTTCATTTGTCGATTTCAATACTTTTGAGTATTTCTTTTTAATTGACTCAGTCAAATTATTTTTTACTGACGAATTCTCTTTTCTTTTTTGTGTATGCGATGCCATGTTAAAATGTTAAAATGAATTAAATTTTATGACTGCTAGAAAAATAATAAAACGTAAAACATCTTCATTTCTTAAAAACGAATGGAAAGATGAATATAATTATAGAATTAATAAATTTAGTTGCTTTCTTAAAAAATATATTAGTGTTATGATACGTGCTTCTTCGTTTTTTTTATTAACCTTGTTTTTTAAATTATCTTTAAACACATCTAAGCTAACTATGTTGTTTGAAAATAACAAGTTATTTTATTTTAAATCAAAAATCTTTAAGTATCGTAAAATTTCATGGTATTTAATTATATAAAAAAGAAATTTAATTACATTTCTTTTTGTACGTAAACTTTATGATTTAGCGGCTGTTACTTATGCAAAATATTTAGAAAAAAAAGAATAATTCGAATCAAAATACAACAAATTAGTTAAAATAGATAAAACACTGCTGCATGCTGCAGTAGATTATGTTGCTTACCTTATTTTTAAATAAACAAGAATGCGTCGCGTGCATTGTTTGTTTACATGAAATACAATAGAAATATGCCGTCATTAGTAAATATTATGCTGAACAAATTAAAAAACGGAACAGAAGTAATGGAAGTTTTGTGTTTTGGATTTATTCATATAACTGAAACTTAAAATGAAATTCGACAGAACTTAGAGATGAGCTACATAAACACTTTCATAACAAAAAATGATTTTTATAGTAAAAGGAACAATATTTTATGCAGCTACTAGAAAAATTGATACTTATGAATATATAAAAATATATGTGGGACTGTGGCCTACCCTAATATATATATATATATATATATATATATATATATATATATATATATATATATATATATATATATATATATATATATATATATATATATATATATATATATATATATATATATATTAATGCTCTTTATATTCTCTTTTATATGCTCTTTAGAGCAGTGCCCATTATAGTATTTGTAGAAAAGAGAAAGGGAAGTAACATTACGACGATGTGATAATGGTTGGAGGTTGGCTGCAAGAGCAGGTCCAATTATACTAACAATGCGTTTTTGCACCTTGTCTATGAGAGAAAGGGCATCAATAGAAGATCCGCCTCAGATATGGCAACAGAATTCCATTCAAGACCGGATTTCAGAATTCTAGAGATAGAGAATAGAATCCGAAGTAAGAAAGTGTCAAGCTCGATAAAGAGGTGCAATCTTAGCAGATGGTAATTTTGCAACTGATTTGATATATGGTTTCCAAGAAAGATTGGAAGTAAGAGTTAATCCTAGAAGATGAAGAGTAGATGACTTATCGAGTACATCACCGTTCATAAATATAGGAAAATCTAAATTATTGCGATAACGATTGACAGAAAAAAGTTGAGTTTTATCTGTATTAAAATTCACCAGCCAATGTGAGCCCCATGGTGTAGCAGAAGTGAGATTCTTTTCAAGCGCAAATGCCCCCTCCAAGCAATCAGACGGTGTTGGTTTCTTATCACGACACGAATAAATGGTAGTATTATCAGCAAACAATGCCACCTTAGATGTAAGAATATCTGGAAGATCGTTAAAGTAAACTAAAAAGAGTATAGGGCCAAGGATAGAACCTTGAGGAACCCCTGAAGTTACAGAAAAAGAAGAAGAGTGCTGTCCATCCAGGACAACTTTTATACTACGATTGGAAAGGAAGGATTCAATAATCTTAAAGGTGTTGCGAGATACACCATAAGAAGAAAGCTTATAGAGAAGACCAGCATGCTAAACTTTATCAAAAGCTTTTGAAATGTCAAGAGCGATGGCCTTAACCTCTCCACCTTTATCTAATGCACGATAAAACCTATCAGTTATTACTGTTAGCAAATCAGCTGTAGAACGAGAAGATCGAAATCCATATTGATGGTCAGAAAGTAAGTTATTAGATTCAAGATAAAAGATTAAAAGTGTTTGTTAATTAAAGATTCAAAAACCTTGCTTATAATAGGAAGAGCTATATATAATGGGACAGTAGTTAGACGATTCAGATCGCCCTCCAGAATTTTTGAAGATAGGGATGACAGATACCGCTTTCCAGCAGGCTGGAAAACAAGACTCTAATAAGCACTTGTTGATTAGTTTTGAGAGTATAGACGACAGCTCTGGAGAATACTTCTGCAAGACAATAACAGGTATGTTGTCCGGGCCACAAGCTGTAGAAGAGTCTAGGCAGGAAATCACTTTAGATACAGAAGCTGGAGTGATACAAATTTCAAGCAATGAATCAACCTGTTTGACAGCTATTTCAAGAACGCAACTAGTAGAATCAAGAGATGATATTGATGAAAAGTTCTTAACATACAATTCACCTTTATCTTTAGGAGAGGTGACAAAGTCTGAACTATACAAGAGAAGTGGAATTATAGATTTGCTCTTATTATTAACACTATTAAAGATTCTTCAGAAGTCATGAGAGTCTAATTATTGAGATGAGATACGAGATTTCATGACCTGGCGTTAATGCTTTGGCGTTAGACAAAACCTTTTTACAATTGTTTTTAGCAGTAATAAACAGACGTCTGTTTTCTGAAGAATTGTTTTGCTGATAAATATAAAAGTAACGGTTTCGATTGGCAAATGCAGAAAAACCATGGAGGAGAGTAAGGCTTAACCTGAAATTGTCGAGAGGGAACAAAAGATTCTATGCCAGCCTGAATCCACGAAGTTATGTAAGAAGCACATTTGTCGACAGGAAGACAAAAGATATCTACCCAAGGGTCATCACGAAGAAAATCACGGAAAGAATCCCAGTCAGCTTTACTGTAGTTGTAAGAGATTCGATAATAGGGGGATTCAGGTGATGAAGAAGAATGAGATATTAGTTTTAAAGAGATCAAACTGTGATCAGTAGCACCTAAGGGTAAATGTGGAGAAACTGAGCACTGACTAGAATCAGAAACAAGACATAAGTCGAGTAGAGAAGGTAAATGATTCGGGTTGTCTGGAAAGCGAGTTGGAAAGTTGACTATTTGAAGGATTGAGAAAGATAAAAGTTGTGGGCTTTAATGCCTGTAGAATCACTGATACTAGAGCCAAGCCATTTAGAGTGGTGAGAAATCAAGTCACCGACAACAACTATTATAGCAGATGGATAAAGAGAGAGGGCTTGGTCAATATGATCAGAAATAACATCAAAAAGAGTGCAGTCTTGAGATGAAGGAGAGCAATATAGAACAAAGAGAAAAGCGATAGAGTGAAGTGGTGCTAAACGAAAGCACATGAAAGAATAGTCTGTGGATTCAAACCTAGTTTCACGACAAATGGGTGAGTTCTTACGAATGTAGATGTGCAGGCCAAGCATGTGACTATTGGAGTCTTTACAAATTAAAGGAAGATAACCATCAACACTAAGATCCCAAGATGAGACAGCTGAACTCAAACTAGTCTCACAAAGAGCAAGTAGGTCTGGTAAACTTTGCAAGAGATAAGACTCAACAGAAGAAAAGTTACTACGAAGATCACAAATATTAGTGAATGATAGGTTTAGAGAACTTGGTGATGACGATGGTTTTTTGTGTTTTATAGTTTTTGGTACTTTATTCTTTTTTAAATTTGTTGAAGAACTTGACTCAAAGCATAGATAGTACTCGGAACACTGTTTAATAGCCTAAGCAATTGCCTCATTACTACTAATAAACCCTAAGCTGTAACAAAGAGCTCCAAATGTGGCCTTCACAATGCACACCAAAAGTATAAACAGGGACATCATCCATGCGCAACATGACACTGTTAATACTTTGATATTTTTCAGCTGTTTATGGAATCAGCCTCTCTGAGAGCTACCACAAAGTTTGGAAACCTGACTATCAGCCGGCCACAAAACCATAAAACTGAGTTTTAGAGTTGTACCCTCATTAGGAGATAATAGAATGAGTTGCCTAGTCATAAAAACAGAAACACAAGCAAAACCCATGCATTGAGTCAAGAAGATCCAGCACTCAACATCTTTAATTGGAAACAATTTATTAAACATACATCTGCGCCAGTCTAATAGATGAAGAAGGAGTGCGAGGCTGGTCAACAGATAATATATATATATATATATATATATATATATATATATATATATATATATATATATATATATATATATATATATATATATATATATATATATATATATATATATATATATATATATATATATATATATATATGTATATATGCGGTAGTGGTGTAGTGGTAAGAGCGCTCGCTTCATAACCGAGAGGTTCGGAGTTCGACTCCCACCACGTCCCTGGAAGTACCGCGCTCAACTTAGTTTCTCCGCGCAGCGGCCTTGCTCGGAAAGGTTTGTGTTTCGGAGTTAAAGGGTTGAGAGAGGGTTGTACCACGAATAACAACTAAAAATAAAAATAAAAACACAAAAAATTGAGTAGCCTCCTCGACTGTAGTGGCCCCCCTCGGGCCTTGGGGAGGTGAATAATCTAAAAAAAAAAAAAGAAAATATATATATATATATGTATATATATATATATATAAATGTTTATATATATATACATATATATGTATATATATATTTATATATATATATATATATATATATATATATATATATATATGTATGTATTTATATATATATATGTAAGTATGTATATATATATATATATATATATATATGTGTATATATATTTATATACATATGTAATTATATATATATATATATAACTATATATATATATAGGTATATATATATATATATATATATGTATATATATGTATATATATATATGTATGTATAAATGTATATATATATATATATATATATATATATATATATATATATATATATATATGTATATATATATATATATATACATGTTCATTTTAAATTCAAATTGTATATGTATATATATATATATATATATATATATATATATATATATATATATATATATATATATATATATATAAATATATATATATATATACATATATATATATATATATATATATATATATATATATATATATATATATATATGTATATATATATATATATATATATATATATAATATATATATATATATATATATATATATATATATATATATATATATATATATATTTAAACAACTTTAAATGTTTTCTACAATATAGAGTGCTCAGTGTTCTTAAAAGAGCAGAGCAATTATATATTAGTGGAAAATCACTTAACAAAAATTTTTTTAATTTTACACTGTGTTTCATCAATAAAGATTCATCAGAAATAAATAATCAAATTAATAAAACTTTAATTTATACCAATAATTGAATTACAGTTAGTCGCAAATGTCTTAACTACTGTAAATTTTGACTCATTTGTGGAATTTGCTGACACCATTATAAAAAGAATTCTTTAGAAATGGTTACTTATGCTTTTTTAAAATATTATTTAAAAAGGGTATCTAATGTAAATATTATTTGAACTCATTTATTTTTATAGTTTTTTAAGAGAAACTTAATTTCGTGCCTACATTTAGAAATTAATTCCGATTTTTTGTTTAATAAGCATTCTTGATTTGCATGTGTAATTATTTCAAATTTTTCTTGAAGGCATACAGTGGAGAAAATGGAGTTAGCCTCACCATGTACTGATCCAATATTTTGTAAATCTGTAAACAAGTTTGTGCGGTTCATCTTTTAAACCAACACACAAATAATTATTGTTACAAACAACAACTTTTTAGATTATGATATAGCATAATTAAATTGCGGTACATTTGATAAAACCATTGAGCTTATAAGGGAAGTGGTGGCAAAGGTAAAATTGATAATCGTACTAAACGAGTTATTGTACGTCGTGCTGTTGCTCAGCACATGACTATATCTCAAATTCGTGCTGTTCTACAATTATATGTATCTGTTCAACGTGTGAGACAAATCTTACATGAAGATTCAAACACAGTTTGAAAAAAGCGTAAACCAAAACCAAAACTTACTGCTCGTCATAAAGAAGTTAGATTACAATGTGCAAAAGAACACATGTCTTGGCAGGAAGAGTAGCAACAAGTTCTCTTTAGTGATGAAAAAAAGTTCAATCTAGATGGTCCTGAAGGCTATTACTCGTACGATCTTCGAAAGGAGAAAGAAACTCGGATGAGTTGTGACTTAGATGGCGGAACTGTTATGGTTTTGGGGGCTTTTTCCTTTGCTGGAAAACTCCCACTAACATGGATTTTAACAAAAATGAAGTCACAGGACTACATTGACTTGTTAGAAATAAGTTTGCTTGAACATGGTGAGGAATTGTTGGGTGACAATTTTACTTTTCAACAAGATAATACTGCTATTTATATTTAAAGCTTACAAAAGCTTGGTTTAGAGAAAATAATATTCACGTAATGGAATGGCCCGCATGTTGTTCAGATCTTAACCCAATTGAAAATCTATGAGGAATACTTCCTAGAAAGGTTTACATAAATGGTAAGCAATTTGAATTCACCTTGGAGCTGAAAACTAGTATCAGAGAAGCTTGCACTGTAAAACTTTACCGTGAAATTCACGGTACTATACCGTGAATAACACGGTATTTCCATATGAACGCATTTTGCGGTACAATACCGTAATTATTACGGTATTTCGGCCGCGAACACGACTCTTAATTACTTCACGGTATACTACCGTAAAATTTTTAGACAAATTAAGTAAATTGGGTTGCCATGTTTTTTTTTTATATTTAGTCTTAGCATTGATTTTTGAACAATTTCTATTTGAAATATTTGTATATGTCTAAATAATTCATCATATAATTTACAAAATAATATTATTTGTTTCAATGTCATTTCTTATTGCACTTGATTTTATGATATAACTTATATGATATCAACGTGTTTGACATCAAATATAAGATTAAAGATTGAGTATATAAAACGTGTTTGATATCAAACACGTTGATATCAAACACCTGAAGATATCATTAACTCCAGCTATATCTTACTAAGACATAGCTGAAGTCCATGGTATCTTTAGGCTGAAGACTTCAGCCTGAAGATCACACGCTGTGATAATATATATATATATATATATATATATATATATATATATATATATATATATATATATATATATATATATATATATATATATATATATATATATATATATATATATATATATATATATATATATATATATATATATATATATATATATATATATATATATATATATATATATATATATATATATATATATATATATATATATATATATACAGAGCCGTGCTGTAACTTTCAGGAACCCTGTGCTGTAACTTTTTGTGGCCCTTGAAAAAAAAATTTTCAATTTACTTGAACTTATTTTTATTCGGTTTCATTTCTAAAAAAAATTATTTATCAATTTTCCATGCTCTTTTACGTTTGCATTTTCTATTGACAGTATTGTAAATCCTGAAAGTCTTTCCTGTGACATTGTGGAACGCAGATAATTTGTAATTAATTTTGAATTAGTTTTGAAAATGATTGTTCACAATAAGCAACGGTAATGGGTATTATTAAAATTATTTGATATACGCGATACATATATTTGGATATAATTCTTCCAAATTCCTTTCTAAAATGAACTCCTAATTCTCTATAACAGCACAATTATCTTCTAAAATATATCTTAAAATAGAAAGTTCTATTTTGAACTCCTCCTCTTTAACATTATTTCCTAAGTATTTGACAAGATTTGAACAATTACCATTGAATTCATTTGTAATCATAGTTTTTAGCTTTTTACTTTCGAAAAGAAAACCATTAAATTTGGTTTAAAAAACTATAAGATTCAAATTGTTTTTGCAATGAATCTTTTAATTTATCAATTAGTTTATTAAAATAAGATTCTTTAAACTTATCTTCAGCCGTTTGAGTTAGATGGTTATACTCATCATCAATTTCAGAAATGAGATCATGTATATCAATATCATCACAACATCCAATTGGATCAATCATTGTCTATTGATTCAATTTCTTCATTTGGTACATAAGTATCTTAATATTTCTCATTTGCTTTATTTTTATGGTCTGTATAATAACAATAGTCAGCCAATCTCTTGAGATGACGTACTCTCCGTTTTGACTAAACTAGGTTCTGGTGATTTATCAAGACAATCTTTGTTTCTACTGTATATTTGAGTATCACAAGAAGAACGCTCAGTGAGCTGTGCTATAATATCTATATCTACCGATGCTTCGTATGCTTCTTTTATAACCTGTTCAAAATTGTTAATGAAATCATCAAGAGATAATAGCGAAGCCTTTGTATGTAGTAATGCAATATTAATAACCATATTTTTTTGCTAAAGCATTTGGCTTAAAATGTGCTTTGATAAAATACCAAAATAGTAAATACCAAGTTGTTGTGAACACAAAAAGTTCATAAGATTTTATTTGTTTTATTAAAAATGAGTTTTACAATCAGGATGACTATTTTGAAGTTTATATAAAAAAAGACTTATTTCATTTATCTGGTATTTCACGGCTTTTATACTTTTAAAATAATATCAATAATCAGATTAATTTTTAAATATTTTACTTGAATAGCCTACCGCTTTGTTGATGCAGCAAAAATTTTATATAAATTTTTAAATGTAGTTAAAAAATTCTGACTTTTAATCGTGTTTTTAACTCAATCATTTATAACTAAAGTAATTTTATGTCTACCACACGGCGTATACCATGCTTTGTTGCTGACTTCTAAAATTTGTGTTTTCACTCTCTTATATTCTTCTTTCATATTGCTTGCGTTATCATACAATTGATCTCGGTAATCAGCAATCAGCAAATACAACTGATCTCGGTAATCAGCAAACCTTGAAAATCCACTTGAAGTTAAGCTTATCTTTATCGATGGAAACAAACGACAACAGAAGCAGAAACTTTTTCCTGTCGAGTTAAAATATAAAAGCCAAATCTTAATTTTTTTCACCATTTCTTATTTGTCGGTAAAAAAAGTGTCACTGAAACATCTTCCTTGAGAATTTCTTTTATAATGGATATCTTTAATACTTTTTGGTGACTGCTCAACCAAAAACATCCGTTGTTTGTTGTCGATTTCAACAGGCCATGTTGCTGGATCTAACATATCGTAATTGCATTTTGATTCACTGCCGCTTTCCGTTTGTAAATTATTACTAATTTCTGAAGTCTTGTTAGATATAATATCCTAAATAATGATGCTATTTGATCCTGATTCTCCATCTAGATTCTTGTTCTGGTTATAGAAAGTTTGAAGTTCTGGCTCATTCATATTTCTTTAACATTATTGTTTTCAAATTGAAATTTACAATTTAAATTGCATATTTCGATTAAAGTAGTGTTCAAAACTGACCCACTTTCCCCTCGTTTAAAAAAATTTATCTAACGATCCAGCAAGGCTATTTAATTCTGCTACTTACCGGATCTGTTTCGGTCTTTGGTGTGCCGCTTTCATAATATCTTTTCGACATTTGAGGTAATTAAATGTTGCATCTAAGTTTAAATTAAACGACAAGTGAATTTAAAAATGTCAACAAAACTGTTTAAAAAATAAAAAACAAAAATTTGAAACAATAAAACAACAGAATTATTTGAAATATTTGAAATATATTTAAAAAATATTATTTTTCATATTAAAGCATTATTAAGTTAATCAAATTTTTTTGCTTCCATTGGATTGATTTTTAGATTAAAACTTTTCCAAAGGGAAATTTTGAGCGGAATTCCATTTTCATTTGAAAAGAGTTTCATTCGATTGCGCGTACAAAATTAGGAAATATTCCTCGAACTCTTAAAAAAATAAGTTTCTAATCGAAAAGTAATTTAATAATAAAGATTCTTAAGGTTAGGATTCTATTGCTAGTTTCTTATATATATATATATATATATATATATATATATATATATATATATATATATATATATATATATATATATATATATATATATATATATATATATATATATATATATATATATATATATTATATATATATATATATATATATATATATATATATATATATATATATATATATATATATATATATATATATATATATATATATATATATATATGTATATATATATATATATATATATATATATATATATATATATATATATATATATATATATACATATATATATATATATATATACATATATATATATATATATATATATATATATATATATATATACATATATATATATATATATATATATATATATATATATATATATATATATATATATATAATATATATATATATATATAATAATAGTAATAGTATATGAGTTGCAAATAGGATACAGATCCTATTAAAGTCATATAATGACTATAGGCAACTATCAATTGAACTGTCAAGCATTCGTTTAAATTCGTTAGTCGAGGAACAGTTAACTGTTGCATCATTGAGTGCATTCCAATGCTTAGCAACACGATTACTAAAATAATGATATCATGGATCGCAATTTCTGTTAAATTCGCGTTCAAACTGTTCTCGTTGACCACATCGAGCTGGACGTATAATTGGTTCATTGTGCCAATTAATGATGGTAAGAACTTTTTCAATTTTAAACTTTTGAATCAAGTCACCTCTTATTCTACAATCCTCCAGTTTTTGAATTTGAAATAAGATACATCTATCTGTGTAACAAAGATGTTTGCATATAGTTGGGACTTTTGTGGATCGTCTTTGAATTTTCTCAATAATCTTTATATCTTTCATTAAATAAGGTGACCAAGCACTGATTGCATATTCCAGGTTAGATCTGACATATGTTTTGTATAACTTAGTCCATAACATTAAATCCCTTGATATAAATGTTTTTTTTAACATATTAAGCATTCTGTTAGCTTTATTACTAGCATTAATAACTTGATTAAAATATTTAGCATTACTTGAAACAATTATACCAAGATCTTTTTCTACATCTGATTTTTCTAAATCGTAATTTAAATAGTTGCTTGTATCTTGAAGTGAATAGTTTGAGCGTGGGTTGTTACTTCCCATATGCATAACTTTACATTTTTCTAGGTTCAGCTTCATCAACCAAACTTTTGTCCATTCAGTGATTTTATTTAAATCAGTTTGAATGTCAGTGGTATCATTAAGAATATTTTTTACTCGTAGCTCATTCATTAGTTTCGAATCATCTGCATATAGTTTACTGACACATTTTAAATTGTCTGGCAAGTCATTGATGTAAATTATAAAAAGTAATGGGCCTAAAACTGAGCCTTGTGGGACACCGCTAGTAACGTGAGCCCAATCAGATATGTTCTCCAAGTACTACTCTCTGTTTTCTATCAGTGAGAAAGTCTTCAATCCAATCAAGAAGGTCTCCAACTATTCCATAAGCTTTAAGCTTGATGATTAATAATTTGTGAGAGATTGTGTCAAAAGCTTTTGAAAAGTCCAGATATACCACATCTACTGCATTTTTGTTAGCTAAGCATTTTGTAATATAATCATTGGATTCTAATAAGTTTGTAACACTTGCTTTATTCTTTACAAAACCATGTTGAGATTGAGATATTAAATTTAGTTTTGAGAGATGATTTACAATGTCATTGGTTACTAAGCTTTCCATTAATTTACATTTATATATATATATATATATATATATATATATATATATATATATATATATATATATATATATATATATATATATATATATAAGAAACTAGCAATAGAATATATATATATATAATAATATATATATATATATATATTATTATATATATATATATATATATATACATATATATATACATATATATATATATATATATATATATATATATATATATATATATAAAATATATATATATATATATATTTATATATATATATATATATATATGTATATATATATATATATATATATATATATATATATATATATATATATATATATATATATATATATAATATGCAAATATGCAATAATTATTAGGATTTATAATATTTATAGGATTAAAAGGATATAAGGTATGATATAAAACACAACTAGATATCTAGTTGTGTTTTATGTCATACCTTATATCCTTTTAATTCTATAAATATTATAAATCCTAATAATTATTATATTATATGTATATATATTTTGTATATATAATTATATATATATATATATATATATATATATATATATATATATATATATATATATATATATATATATATATATACACACATATATACATACATTCTTCCTGATGAACCTACTGATGGTAAAACACATTGTTGAAGAAATCAAAAATTAGATAAGTGTTTTTACTAATTTATTATTGCTCTGTTCTTTTAGAACATTGAGCACTCTGTTTGTAGAATACACTAACATACTTTATATATATATATATATATATATATATATATATATATATATATATATATATATATATATATATATATATATATATATATATATATAGTTTATAAAAAAGATAATGCCTAAATTGGATTTAAAAGCAAGCAACCATTGTGGCAAAAAAATAAAATCTTTGCTGAGTTATATGACTCATTATCAAAGCCATTGCAATTTAGCTAATATTCAATTTCCTTGTTGCATTCAAAATTGCAGAATTATTTTCAAAACGTATTCAACTTTCAAATTGCATATAAGAAAAGAACATAAAAAAAGTATTATTGAAAATAAACCAACAACAGAAATAAATAACATTTTCCAAAGTTTTAAATGTGATATTGCACTATGTAAAAAAATATGTGCTGGACTATCTCAGTTTATCTTACATCTTAAATTGCATTTTGAATCACTTGACAACGTTCATTGTCTTTACATGAATTGCAAAAGTTCTTACACTAGTCGAAATTCATTTGCGTCTCATATAACAAGACGGCACAAGCAATGGGATTCAAGTTTTATCATGCCACTGTATGTTGTAAATAGCTTAAATTCTTCTAATTTAAACAACAATAAAGATGTTAACACCCTTGAACAAGAAAGCATTTCATGTGGATCTTTAGAACACTATGAAAATGAAGAGTTTCATGATTGTATTGATGATATTTCTTCTGAAAAATATTTAAAGGATCAAGCTCTCTTTTTTTTTAAATTGCAAGTAAAAAATATATTTCCAGCTTCTTGTGTTCAATTTATTTTTGATGAACTTATGGTAGTTAATAATTCGAGTACTCAATTCTCTGTTCAAGTCTGACTTCTGCAATCTCGAATCAAAGCAGCGATATCTGTGAAAATATTTCAACTGAATTTTCTAAGTCAGAACAAATAAAGATAAACAGTTTGCACGCTTTAAGTACTAATAAAAAAAGGAAAGCTTATTTTCATAAACACATGAGTTACATATCTCCAATAGAATTTACTTTAGGTTTTGATGCCAATAAAAAATTTAGAACTGTTCATCATGTTCCAATAAAGGACTTAATAAAAATGATGTACAATAAACACAGCAATGAACCTGGGTTTTGGCTAAAACATGAGGAAAATTTTGGTATATATTCAGACTTACTGAGTGGATCCCTAATTCAAGATATTGCAAAGTCTGATGATAAAATTTTTATCTTATTCTATATCAAGATTCTTTTGAAATTGTCAACCCAATTGGATCAGGAAGAAAAAAACATAAAATACTTGCAGTTTACTTAACATTAGCTAATATTCCATCACACAAGAGATATGCATCTACAGCTACAGCTGGTACTTATGTGTAAAGATGCAGATTTAAAGTACTTTGGCCTCAGCAAAGTATTTGCACCAATATTTTCTGAATTGGCAGAAATATGTGTCTGTTTCTGAAAGTTTATCTATAAAAACAAAACTTCTATGCATACTAGGGGATAATTTAGGATCACATTTCTATAGGAGGCTTTTGTAAAAATTTTAGCACAGTTTCACACTTTTGTCGATACTGTTTAGCAACACGTGCAGAGTTTGATTTTAACCCTCAATTCTGTGGACTAGATCGAACAGAATCAAGCCACAATAATAGCCTGCTTCAGATAGCTCAGAATAATGTTAACAATTTTGAAGGAATAAAATTTAATTCACCATTTAATGGTTAATGTGGATTTCATGTGTCTACAGGTTTGCCACCATGCTTAGCTTATGATATCTTCGAAGGCGTTGCTTCACAAGATATGTATCTATTTGTTAAATATTTTGTTAGTAAGGGATGGTTTTCATTTAACAACATCAACAGAAGAATTAACATGCAGAAATATTTTGAAGGAGATGCCTTGGATAAACCTTGTGAGATGAATAAAACTTTGAGTACTGAAAAGTTAAGTGGTCATGCAGTTCAAAACTGGGTGTTTTTGCGTTTGTTTCCCCTTTATATAGGAATTTACATTCTAGATTTTGAAGATCCTGTGTGGTTATTGTATTTAAGACTGAAAGAAATTGTTGAGATTATATGTTCACCTAAAATTGACATTCAACATATTGCTTACCTGCAAGTTTTAATAAATGGTTATTTCTCTTCTCGTAGAGAATTATTCTCTTCTTCTAAACTATTACCAAAACATCATTATTTGTCCCACTATCCACAGCTAATTTTACGTTACGGGCCTCTAATGCGAGTTTTCACTTTAAGGTTTGAACAAAAGCATTCTTACTTTAAAAAATGTGCCAGAAATTTTAACAATTACAAGCATGTATGTAAAACCTTAACAGAGACACACCAGTTGTTGCAATCATACAATAATTCAAGCATACCAAGTTCAAAAATTTATGCAGTCAATTCATTTTCATTCAATGTCAAAAATTTTAGTTCTACCATTTCTGACGCAATTATAACTACATGTGGACAACTGCCGGATACATTTTCTACCCATATTGTCTATCAAGGTACCCATTACAAAAAAGATTTATTCTTGATTTTTGACTTTACAAAGGATCACGAACTTCCTATTTTTGCAAGAATTTTTTTTTTTTTTTTTTGATACACATGGAATTGAGTATGCTCTTATTAATGAGCAGAACACACAATTTGTGCATGAGCTTGGTATGTATGAGGTCTGTAGAGAAAATAATGAGATTCAATGTATAATGATTGCTTCTTTAATAAACTACCTTCCACTACCATCTTACAAGCACTGCAATCGCTCTTTTATTTCCTTAAAGCACTCTGTGTCATGCTCATCGAATAACTACGGGTTTACATAAATAATTTTTAAAAGTTATATATTTTATTTGGCAATATCATGATAAAAGATTTTATTTGTAAACTATTTTATTTATAGTATTTATGCAGTAAATGTGTGCAGTTTTTTTCAGAAATATTATTTAAAGAACCAGTCATAAGAACCAATCAAAAACAATAGTAGAGAGTATTATAAAAACGTTTTAAGAAAACTTTGTTTTTTAAGAATTTTGCTGCATAATTATATGTATAATGCTTTACTAAGAATTTTGTTAAATTTTTTAATATTTTGTTTTTTTGCTTAGTATAATTTAAAATAGAAGCAAGTATAATTTTTAAAATTTTTTATATATATATTTTTAATTTAATTTTTTTTTTTGAATACTACATTTTGTGAATACTATGTATATATTTTTTAAATTTAATTAGTTGTAATCTTTTAAATTTAATAACCACATCAAACTCTGTAAAACTTACTTACAATATAATATGACTTTTATTATGATACTCTTGATATATACACATGTTATATATGATCTATTGTTTTAGATAATGGAGGTAATTAAAAGTAATATTTTAAGAACACTGCCAAATATTGACGGATGTGTTTTAAACCAGGTTGTGAAAAATTTATGGGAAATAGGTGTTGAAAATGTAACAGATCTCTACCTGGTTAAAGTTGATGATTTGGTTTTGCTAAAACCCAACCAACAACGCAAACTCCTTGAATCTTGGGCAAAGGAAAGCTCTGGTAAAAAGATTTATGATACTCAAAATAAATATGATTTTTATTATCATATACATTTATATATTTTTATTTATAATATTAATAAAATTTTATGCAGAACAATCCCAAAACTCTGTAGATTTTATTGTGGCTACACAATCCAGCATACAAATGGTGCCCACAGTTGGAGTGAAAAATAACTCAACTAATTCGAGTAAGTTATTAAAAAAAGTTGTTAATAAAACATAGTAATTGAAAAAATATTTAGTTAGTGTTCTTTATATATTTAATTGCTCTATTTTAAATATTGTGTCAATTTTGTCTAGTAATGAAGATTAAACATGTAAGTGCTGCTGATTGGTACCTCTTTAGACATTTGTTTTACCTTGGGCCAAAATGTCTAAAGAGGTACAATATATATTAGCAGTTGGAGAAAGACCTTTAACAGCACATCGGTATGCAATTATAAGGATTATTAGGAATGATGTCCTTGCTGTTTGCCCAAAGCCATTAAAAAAACATTTAGATGTAATTGCATCTTCTATGGTTGCCAAATATCCTAAATCGTTTAAAGATGAGTATGGTACTACAGTGATTGGTAGCGGTCATGACAGTTTAACGTTACAACTAGTAAACCGTTATGACTATCTGCAGCGGCCAAACCGTGTTCCACCATTAATGAGTGTTTTAAATATGGAATCCCAAAAGGAACAATTATCAGTAGATGTTATAAAAAGAAAAAATGATAGTTATGGTTGCTTGAACCGAGAACCAGTTCTCAGTGTTTCAAACAGTCCTGAAGAACTCAAATGAATTGAATGATTTGTTGATAAAATTCCCCAATATATTTATAGTAAATTAAATTAATTTTACTTAAAAATAATATAACTTATATTATTAACCAGTATGTATTAATCTATATTACTACTAAATAAAGATTTTTTTATAGTATTTAATTAGATTTTTGTAGTTTATTTTATTTAGTTTTGGTATATATATATATATATATATATATATATATATATATATATATATATATATATATATATATATATATATATATATATATATATATATATATATTTCTATATATATATATATATATGTATACATATATATATATATATATATATATATATATATATATATATATATATATATATATATATATATATTTAAATTGGTTTTTTCTATTTAGGTTGATGGTTTGCTACATCACTTGATGTTTTGATGGGTGGAGTGAATGCTGGTGAACTTTTGATGAAAGCATTATATGATGAAAAGTTATATTTATTTTTGCATAGTTGTGGAATAGCAGACCTTAAAGTAAAGAAGGTGATAATAAATTTAGATGAAGCAAAACATGAAACTTTGTCAGATTTACCTGTGGCTCCCGGTCTTCTAATGGCTTTGATTAGTTTGTTTAATGAAAAACTTGACGCACTCTTTATGTTTGTGGATGTATGTTAAAGATAGTAATCATTAATTTAAAATATATCCAATACATATTTTCAAGCAATTAATTGTGTTTCACTCATTTTATAATAACATGCAATGTAGTTACTAAAAGATATTTAGTAGTAAAAAAAAATATGTTTAGGAGACAATGGATCAAACAGAATTGGTGCCAAGATCAAATTCTCCTCATTTATGTGTTTATGGTATGTTGAATTACAAGTTCTAATATGTTTTAAGATTTTGAAAATAGTTTTAAAAAAAAAGGTATGAGCTTGATCATTTTTATTTATATATATTTAAAATGGATTTTTGTTAGGTCTACTTGCATTCTTTTTTTAGGGAATTCGCTATTTACAGCAAATCGATTCATGCTGGTAATTGATTGCATTGTTGTATTTGATGGAATGAACAATTTCATCAAGTCATTTTGTTGTTTATTTGCGAGTTTTTATATTTTCAATATACCATATCCAAAAGAAGCTTCATCAATATTAGAATTTTGTTAACGGTATATAATGCTTATATTATGTTTAATTAAATGTGTTTAATTTGTCTAAGGTTTACATAGTATTTGATGTTAATGATATTTATTGATGAGAATGTTTTTAAACGTCAATTGCTTATACATATATTATTGACCGTTCTAGTGCATTTTTCGGCATCAATCCTGAAAAAGGGAGCAAAGCAAGGTGAACGAAGAAGACTTCAGCAGTAAGCAAAATTGTGCTGTCAATACTGCAGAAGTTTGCGAAATTTAATAATATTTGAATTTACCACGTTGCTAAACTTTTTAGTATAACTTTGAAACAGCAATTTATTATGTAGTTATTTATATTTATTTGTAAATTTCAAAAGTTTAACAATGATGTCTTTTGTTTTATTTTTGAATTTAACACATTCTTAAACTCCTACTTACCGAATATAACTATTTATATAACGTCATATCGATATGTAAGAGATTTTAAGTTTTCGTTTTATTTGAATTTATTTATATTCATTTAATTTATCTGAGTAACTATTTCTATTTAATAACATGTAAGTAATGTAAAACTGAAAAGATTTTTAAAAATATGACGTGTTTTTGTTGCCATTAGCATATAAACAAACATATATGTTAATAGATATTTATAATTGAAGATACAATTTAAAAAAATGTAATTGAAATACAATTGAAATAAATGAAAAAATAAGACAAAATGAAACAAGCGAAACATTTTCGAAAATAGTAAAAATATATTTTGATTCAAGTTGTACAAAAAATATTTTACAGCAAATGAGCGAGGCATTTCTGTAAATTAATCACGGTACTATACCGTAATTCACGCTGTTTCATTACAGAATAATCACGGTATTCTACCGTAAAATAACGGCGTTTTACCAAGATTTATTTACGGTGTTTTACCGTAAAATAATCACGGTTCAATACCGGCACTTATGGGTAACGGTATAGTACCGTGATTTTCAAGGTAAAGTTTTACAGTGTGGAATGAAATATCTATAGAAACTATCCAAAATATTGTGACAAATATGTTAAGTCGCAAATTTAAAGTCATTAAAAAATTAGGTAGCAATACGAAATATTAAATGAGCGTTAAAACAAAATATTTTCTGTATTTTCTTGTTTATAACGTAAATGAGGATAATTCTATTTTCTTCACAAATTGAATATCTTTAATTTTTTTTCCATTTGTAATTAATTAAACTTTGCAATTTATAAACTTTTTTGTTATAGTAGAAGATGAAAGAAATAAAGTAGGTTCAATAATTGTTTCACTGCCATCTTTGTTAAATTAGAACGAAAAATAAAGGTGAGGCTAATTCTATTTTCTCCACTGCAGTATGCATTTTTTGGAAATATTGTTATATGCAGGCGCTGTTTTAAGGATGGACCAATTGAGTATAAATTCATCAATATTTTTTCCTTTTAATTCCCATATATATATTTTGACAGCATGGTGTCTTTTGAATACTTGTTATTTTTGAAAGATTGCTTATAATTGGCAAAACGTTTTTTTCATTCACCTTCTGTTATGCCAATATATTGTTTATCATGTACATTCTTAGAGGAAACAACACATTTATATACCACATTTTTTGATAAACAACTTCCACTTATTGGACAATTGTTTTTTTGTTTACAATTACAATTTTCTGTAGTTTTTTCATTTAGGATTTCTTTTTTGTTTAAGAAACATTATTGTGACCTTTTATAATTCTTTCCATATTTTTTGTGCAACTGTAGCTAACTTTAATTGTATTTCGATTAAAAATTTTTATGTAATTTATTAGAGGGCGGGAAATGCTTATCGACCAAGTTTAAAAACACTTTTCATGTGTTAGTAGAAACATTTTTGCTATATGGGGGTTGAACCAAATTACATTTCTAGTTCTATTTCGTTTTTTTGTATTCTTTTTTTCAGGGTCAATTTTTAGTTCAAAATTTTCAAAACCACTTTTTTTTAGGGCATCTTCAAATATTCGATTAGAGGAATTGAATACATTTTTATTAGAGGAGTTTTGGTTTAGTCTGTTATTAATTGAAATCGGGATTTGTTTTAGAATTTGGGGTGGATGATATGAGTTAGTAATAATATACAATAATCGTTTGGTTTTTTGAAAGGCTTATATGAATTTTTCAGAAAGGTTAAATGTGACATCAAGAAAATTCACAATTTTTAAATTTATGTTTATTTCGATTTAAAAGCCAATGCTTTTAAAAAATTTTATAATCTCTTTTTTAATTTTATCGAGCTGTGGACCAGATTTTCTACGCATTACTATTAAACCATCGTCGCAATAAAGGCCTAAATCTTTTATATATTGATTATTTTACTTAATGAATCTAAAATATAAAGTCCAACAAATTTACAAATTTCTGCTCCGTCATAACTGCCCATTGTTACATCAAAGCAGTCATGTATGTTTTTCTTTTTCCAAGTTTCCTTTTTAAAATAAAGTAAGGTTTTTCTACAATGTTTTATTATACGGATTGTGTTATCAGGAATAACTGTGTGGCTTTTTGCAAATTCAATTGTCTTATCTAAAATATCTGCGGTTATTGAGGGATAAAAATCATTTATGTCAAATTGAATAAATGTACAGTCATTTTTATTTTCGATTATCGAGAACCAATTTATAACATTAGTGGTATTTTTCCACTGTTGCAAATTTAATTTATTTCTAAGAACATTTTTAATTTTGTCCAATTTAATTTTGCTTACATGTCCAATCTCACTTTTTGAGGGAACCAATAACCTACAAGAAAGTTTGTTTTGAAAATTTGGTTTATGGTCTTTTAGTGTTACGAAGGCTTTGGCAGGGGCCATTCGATTTTGTTATCAAGGTTTGGCAGGGGCCAGTTGATTCGATTTTGTTATCAAGGTTTATACTTTTAGCAATACTTTGCGCTTCTAAATAAATTGCGCTTTCCAAATTTTTAGGGGCTATTTCATTATATTTGCATTTTTTTTTTTCTTTTTTTTTTTTTGGTTTGCGGCATTGAACGAGCAAGACGTGTTTATCAAGCTACTTATTTTTTTCCAAACAAATCTGGAAGTTACGAAATATGGAAATCTGGAAGTTACGAGGAAAAATATAGAAAAACTCATAACTGCCAAACTAAAAGAACAAAAAAAAAATATCCTTAATGAAACTGTAACACTTTTAAAAAATCAAGAAAAAATATTTACTAATATAATGGGTGCGAATTTAAGAATAATTACAGATCGACTTGACAAACTGGAAAACAAATTTAATAAAACAAAGCAAAGATTGTAATGATTGAAAAAGACGTTAGCGATATGAAGGAAAGTATCAACTTTCCTTTTTAAACAAATTATCACATTCAAACAGTTTGATAGCCAATGAAATAAGCAATTTTAAAAAAAAATTTTTGATTTGAAAAATTGTTCACGCTGGAACAACTTAAGGATTGATGGATTACCTGAGCTGCCTGAAGAAACTTGGAATGATTGTGCAAATCAACTTAGAGATATATTTAGAAACAAGCTGGGAATCTTGGATAACATAACTATTGAAAGAGCTCATCGTGCCGGCAAAATAAAAGAAGATAAATCTTCAAGAACAATAATTAAACTATTAGACTTTCAAAATAAAAATAGAGTTTTAACACTAGCGAAAAAACTCAAGAGTACAGAGATATTCATCAACGAAGATTACGCGATTGAAAAACTAGTAATAAGGAAAAAGCTATGGGAAAAAGTTAAAAGATTTTGCAAAGAAGGTAAATACGCTATTATTAAATATGACAAAATATTCGTTAAAGAATTTCGTAAATAAGGAAATCGGTGAGGTGTAAAGCCGCAATTTTTGTAATTAAAAAGTTATTAAATTGACATAATGGCTTTCGAATCAATTGACACCGAAACCCATTCCAACGATAATTTTAAAACCACAAATAACTCATCAATTGGAGCAGGAGTTGTTCCAGAAAAATTAAAGATAGCAAAAATTTTACCAATATTTAAAACTGGAGACACGGCATCACTAACCAATTACAGACCTATCTCAATTCTTCCAGTATTCCAAGCTTCTTGAACGAATAATCTACAATAGACTGTATAAATATCTAACAGAAAACAAAATTTTAAGTGAATATCAGTACGGTTTTCTTAAGAATCATTCAACGTAACATGCAATCATTGACCTCATGAACAACATCAGCTCATCTTTTGATAAAGAACAGTTTATATTGGGAGTCTTTATTGACCTTAAAACAGCTTTCGATACGGTCAACCATAAAATTCTGATTGAAAAAATGAAAAAATATGGTATCAAAATAACAACTATTAAATGGTTCACCAGTTATTTAAATAATAGAAAACAACGTGTCATAATCGACGATATTTCTTATTCAAAGCCATTAAAAAAAATGTGGTGTTCCACAGAGATCAATTCTTGCCCCTTTGTTGTTCCTTATATACATTAACGACCTTCCTAAAGCTACAAACCTTGATTGCAATATGTTCGCAGATGGTACAAATCTGTTTTATTCATCTTCTTCTATTGATGACCTTTTTGACAAAGTCAACCTTGAGCTTCAACAACTTAAAACATGGTTCAGTGCTAATAAGTTTTCAATAAACGTACAAAGAACTAAATATATTTTATTTCTTCAAAGCAACAAATAAAGGCACTTTCATCAATTCTTCCCTCTCTAAATATCGATTTCAACAATATAGAAAGAACCCAAACAACTAAATTTGTTGGAGTGGTTATAGACGAAAATGTTTTATGGACAGCCCAAACAAAGGCCATCAACACTCAAATATCTAAAAATCTTGGTTTATTTTTCAAAGCTTGACCTTTTTTATCACAAAAAAACTTAAATATTCTTTACTTTTCATTTATACATAGTCATCTTGCATACGCTAGTATTGCTTGGGGAAGCGCACACAAGACAAAATTAATGTATCTTTATCGACGGCAGAAACATGCTTCTAGAATTATAAGTCATAAAAACCTCTAGTAAAGAAATGAAAGCGCTAAACATTTATCAAATCAATATCTATGCGAATATACTATTTATGCTAAAATATAAAATGGGATTAGTACCTTTACGCTTCACAAAAAACTTCTTTTATTCAATTACCAATAAGTTTAACACTAGAGCAACTGGTAACTTTATCTTAGATTTTGAAAGGTACAAGTAAAATTTTTTTGTTTTCTTTGCTTTTGTTACATATGATACATTTGGATACACATGAACTATGGAAAAATATTTTCTATAAATTGTTTTACAGAGCCGGAACCAGCTTTTTTTGGTCTTTGAGATAGCTAACTTCCAGACATGGAGCAAACACCAAACAAATATATATTTATACTTATGTCAAATAAGGATGCTTTGCAAAAAATTGCGATGATTGGGGGCTGGGAGCAAAAAAGCCCCAAATTTTGTGAAATTTTCCAAAATTTATAACCCCCTCAAATTGAAGGGGGTTTAAACTTTATATGGTCACAATTTTTGAAAGCTAAAATATTTTACAATGAAATTTAAAATTTATCGATGAATATTATTCTAGTTAAAAACAGTACAAAAATATTTCATCAACTTGTCGCTCTCACGTTTGGGGCAGGAGGGGGGGGGGCACAAAATTTGGAGCTTTTTTGTTCCCAGCCTCCAATCATCGCAATTTTTTGCAAAGCATCCTTATTTGACATAAGTATAAAGATATAAATATTTGGAGTTTGCTCCATGTCTGGAAGTTAGCTATCTCAAAGACCAAAAAAAGCTGGTCCTGACTCTGTTTTATCTAGCAGACCAATAAAAACCAAGATATTAGTTTTCAGATTAAAAAATGTTTTTTTTTTCCCTAAGGGTTAACTGTTATGAATGTATGCAACATAAGTTTTTGTCCTTAGATTCTAAATGTTGTATATCAATTTCTTGCATCTAAGGACTGCAAGAAAACAAATCGAGCACAAACTGTAACTTTAAGACTGCAGCAAAAAAAAAAAAAATTTTATCGAGACAGAATAAGATAAACTTCATATTTTTGTTTATTTGCTCTAATCAGGAAAAAAACAATGGTAAAAAAACGTTCAGAAAAAAGCTTTAGAAAGCTTTATATTTTCTAAACTTACGTTGTACACTCGTTATGTTGTACACTCGTAATGTTGTACACTCGTAAATCTGTCTTGCAGCTCTTTCATGAAGATTCCTCTTATGAAAAGTGAGAGTAAGCAGCTCTGGGCTGTGTGGTACTGGGACCTTTTATCCTGAAAGAAAATCTGAATAAACAATTTATGGTGCACTTGGGCTTGAGCAAAGTTGTTTGGAATTAACAAGTTATCATGATTTGACCTTTACATAACGCTAAAAAAATTATAACGCAATAAAAAGCAAGAAATAAAAAAGAATAAATCATTTTTAAGTGTTAAAACTACTAAAAAAACATCTTGAGTAAATGAGAAAAATCCATTCTGCGACAACCTTAATCAAGAAAAGAATATCAACACTAACAGACTGCTTTTGGAATTAAATTTTGTAATGCAGAAAGATTAATCAAAACAAAGCAATTATCAGTTTGCTAATTATGACAACTTTAAATGCTATTGTACGGTAACTAGTTTCTTAGCACTGGAACTTGATGGAGCAACTGATGAAGATAGAGATTTTATTTAGAAGGCATCAATTCCATTTTTTTTAATTTGTCGAGATAAACTCTTTTTACTTGACAAAAACAACAACAAAAAGCAAATAAGTATCAAAATTTTTGAGTTAACATTTTTTATATATTAAGTAAAGTTTGTAATTTCTACCAATACAGTTTGGACCGGGAATAACAAGAACAGTTTTTTCCTAATGACTTTAAGCTATTATCCCACATTTACTACTTAAAAAACAAGTCCAGAATAGCTTCTAAAACAAGTAAAAACCCGTTGCTATGAGGTTGTTAAGTAGTTTTGTATCGCGGCCCAAAAAGGACAAAACTTAAGCTTATTAAAAAAATTCAGTCAAAGATTTTTTTAAAATGTCAACATAACCAATCAATCTTTCGTAAAATTAAAAATTGAAAAATATATATAATTTTTTGATATAGCTGTTAATAATGCTTGAAATGAATTTTGGTCAAACTATTAGGTCAAGCTCACTGTTTGATAACAGGTTGGTTTTCACTTTATAGCAATAAGAGAAACACAAAAAAAATCCTGTCACATACGGAGCAGAGTTGACTATGAATAATTTACAAACAGTGTACTCTCATATGAATGGGATATTTGAGGGATCCTCACCAAATAAAAAAAGTTTTCAACCCCTGATTTATGCAATTTTTTGTTATACTTGACTCTATTAGAAATAATTGGCTTTCACTGTGAAATAGGATTATATCTAAAGTTAAAGTGAAGAGGATTGGAACATTAACGGATATAAACTTTGTACTGTACATAAATTAAGAAAAATATATAACACCATCATCGCAATTGATTCATTCATGTGGAGGGGGAGGGAGGATTTATTGAATGTTAACGTAATTTTATCGGCGAGTTTTGACAAGTTGTTGATAAGTGTAAGGGAAGAGTTAAAAATAGCCAAAAAATGTTGACGTAATTAATGGACAGCTCCTAAGACTAATATGTTTATTATTTTTTAATTATATGTAATTATTATTTAATTATGTTTATTTAAATTTTAATTTATGCTGCTTATTTTTTAACAAATAGTTTTTAACAAAATCTACTCCCACCTCAGGCCCGTAACCAGAGTTTTTTTCAGGAGAATGATAAATTTTTGACTGTGGCCCACTGTTTAAGCAAATTTTAAAGGTCATTTTTTAAAAATTTCTCAACTCTATAACTCCGAAACACGAACCTCGACGAACAAGGCCGCTGGGTGGAGAAACAAGTTGAGCGCGGTACTACCAGGGACGTGGTGGGGATCGAACTTGGAACCTCTCGCTTATGAAGCGAGCGCTTTACCACTACACCACTACCGCTATAATTTTAGCTTAAAGGAATATATCGTCGCTGCAAAACTAGACTATCATAAGTCCATTTTTGCCGTTCTGAGAAAAAGGCATTTAAAGTTGCAAATTTATCAATGCGTTTGACCTTTTGAATCCTTTTTTGAATGATTTTAGTCTATTCATAGCAAATTCTATTATATTTTATAAAATAACAAAAAAAAAAAAAATTTAAATTTATGCAATTTAAAAAGTAAAATTGGCTTAAGATAGTCTTAAAAGGATCTTAAATATAGAAAATTTCACAAATTATATATCTTAAGTCCATAAATTTTATAATTAATTAATTATTAAACTTTTATTTCATTAGGTTATTTAATTAGCGCTAATAATCAAATTTTTTTTAAAATAATCATTTAGTGATGGAATCATCAACAAACTTGAAAAACACTTTAAAAAAATATAACAAAAGGTGATACAAGTAACAAAGCTTTCATTTTGTAATGTCTAACTTTACTCAATTTTCTAAATGGTAGAAACCGGCTCTGCACAATTTCTTTTGGTTGTTTGATGACTTGTTTTGTAATAACATTTGGGTTGTTAATTTGGTTTTATCTTTGGCATTTCATCATCATCAGCATCCTTCATACAACTGGCTCGAATCTTAAGATTTTGGTAGAAATGATGATGCTGTTTTGGAATATAATCCTTTATTTTCAGTGCACTAATACCTCTTGGAGCAAGATACTTCTGCTTTTTTAATTTTATATCTGCTGCTGGTTTTGTGCGACCGGTCGTATTTGATCGAAAAATACAACTTTTATCTTCTTCTTCATAAATGTATTTGAAGTAAAGAAGATCCGGATATTCTTTTAAAACTATTAGCTGTACAATACTGGCCACATAACTTTTTTTGGTTTAGATTTCTTTGCACCTTTTGATTTGGTCGAATTTGACATTTTAAAGCATTTGTTTGCTAATACTGCAGAGTATGCTGGAAATAATTTTTCATTTTTAAAATTGATTATGTCATCATGATTAAACACAGTTAACACACAGGTGTTTTTTTTTAAAGCTTGTTCAATTGTTGTTTCCCATTGCATAGGTGTATAGGTTGTTCAATTTCGATTTTGTTTTTCAATTATTGAGTAAGCTCATCATTTTCACTCTGACTTTGTCCAGGTACAAAGAATGTAAGCTCAATTAAATCTAATTTGAATAAATTCAACGCATCTGATAACATTATGTTTATCATTCTATTTTGATTTTGGCCCCCACATCGATCACAGAAAAGAAAAAATTGTGTTGCTCCTTCTTTGCTTTCAGATTCAATAAACTTAAATACGGCTGTACTCACTTCACAGCTAGCTTTTTCCCCTTCATTCTCATTCCAAAAATACGAATATGTCTTTGAAGAATCAAGTTTTGTAACAGTGAGGTTATGATTTTGCAGACGCCTGGAAGAATAAAAAGCTCCAGTTGTACCATAAGGTGATAAAAGAACTTGCTCTAAATCAAAAGCTGCCGTTACAATCAACGATGTTTTTATTGCGTCTTTCTTTCTTTCTTCTTTATAAACTCGAGTAAGTTTTTTGTCGCTAACATGTTTGTTATACTTTTGATAATCTTCATCATTCTTTTCTATTTTTTTTTGTGAAATTTTTACAGGTTCCACACTGATCTTTCTTAAGTTTTTGGAATTTCAAATGAAATCTACGTTTAAAAACTCTCTGATAGAACTTGTATCCTTCGATAACAAGATTTTTCTCACTGCAATACTTTATGAAGAGTCTATGCATTTCCTTAACTGAAAGCTCCTGAGGAAGAAACTGTGATTTTTCTGTGTGTCTCACGTAGTGGGATTCAACCACTCGAAACGTTTGAATATGATTGATGACATTCTTTCCCGTTCAATTGCTATTTTTCTTTGATTTTTGTGGCAACCTCTTAAATCTTTTTAACACTTCCTGTACCAGTTCTTTTTGCCATCGCTGTTTTTACTTTCTGCTGTGATATCCCTAAAGTTTCAAGAAACATGGTTGCGCAGATATGCATTTCAAGAGCATTGTTTTCTTGACATGGAAAGCTGTATGCAAATGTTCGGTTTCTATTTTTTTTCTTTTCCACGGATTTCCTTTTCCTTCTTCGTTTTGGTTCTTTCTCTGTTAACCTTGCCCCAATGTATTGGCGCCTTAAATCAATACACTTCATTGACCAATATGAGGTAAACAATTCTTTACGATATTGCTCTGTAAAATTTTCTGCACACTGAAACAAGCATTTCTTGTCACATCCTATTCGCATTTTCTTACCCTCAACCACTACTTCCTTTCCTTTATTTGGACCAGTCTTTTGTACATGAGAAAATCTCTGACCTGTGTTCACCTTAAATTTTCGAATGTTTTTAATCCATCGTGATGGGTCCTTCTTCTTTTTTGGGGTTGTATCACATAGGGTTGGGATAAGTTCTTCAGTGCCAGATTTTTCAAGTTCAACAAGTTTAAATTTTTTACATTATTAGGTTCCAAAGTATTGCTGCACCAATATCAGTTTTATCAAAATCAAATTTTGGGTATTTATTAAAGTTTTCATTACTTTTGTTATAAAGAATCTTCCAAAACCTTTAGGTATCATCTCTCGGTGGACAGAATCACTCCCTAAAAATAATGTGATCATTTAAAATAACTTTCAATAGCACACACAAGTAGCACATATATATATATATATATATATATATATATATATATATATATATATATATATATATATATATATATATATATATATATATATATATATATATATATATATACATATATATATATATATATATATATATATATATATATATATATATATATATATATATATATATTCTCATGCAAGCGATGGAATTAATTTATAAATTAATTCCAACGTCCCATGACATCAAGATAAAACATCTTACATTCCGTAGTAACTACAAAAGTTCCACTGAAAATACGATTTCCATTATATGTCAGGTAGACATCTTCGCCCTTGTCTAAGCCTTGTTTCAAAATTTTCATTGGTACGAAACAAAGGTCATAGGCCAAATTGGAACGTTTACTGCATCCTATAAAACATAATGAAGTTATCTCATTGTAATAATCTATATTAATTTTTTTTTTACTACTAATTATTTTAGAGAGAAAATTTTTTGCAAAGCATAAATTATGTCTTTTAATTAATTACCTGCTACCGTAATTATTTACTACAAGTTAATAAATTAATGTAAACTGTAAAATATATTTAACTAACTTTTTATTTAACTAACCTAAAATGTCGCTTTTAACTATTAGCGTATTTGAAACTACCAAACTATTATCTTCGTCAACATGATCAGTTACTTGTTGCAACAATCACAGATGTCATATTAAAATATTTTAACTAACAGCATAAGACATGTAAAATTGAAAATAAAATTTTTACATTAATTTTCTCACAATTTCATGTCTTCTAATAAGTTATTCTAAATAAGTCCTTTAGATTTTATACTTATAGAGTTTAAGAGTTCATTGCGATACAATAGTTATTACTTGCGGTGATTTTTAGCATTCTGAATAATATTCAGAGTGTTATAAATAACTGTTTAATAACTATCATTGCCAAATGATAATTATTAAACAGTTAGTTATATCACTCTGAATATTATTTAGAAGGCTAAAACTCACTGCAAGTAATAATTATTTTACCACAATAAGCTAACTTTGAAACTCTAGTAAGAAACTTACTAAACTCAGTAGAACTCTAATAGAAACTTACTAAATATTATTACATGGTCATAACAAGTTTAACTCATTTTTTATACAATAATTTACTTGAAAGATAGTATAAGCTTCAAAATAATTTACGATAACACTTTAAAAATACCATATAAATACACATAAGATAATCTTGCTTGAGTCTATATGGCCTTAAGATAGTTTTTCATGTCTCTTTAAATATTTTTTTCGGACAAAAGGTATTTGAATTTTGCTCATTGTGGCCTAACTTTAATCATTTTTGGTTCCATACATTGTGAGATGATTTTTATGCACTAAAAGAGTACTTCTAGCCAAAAAAGTCATTTTAGCCAAAAATGGACTTAAGACAGTTTTGCTTTGCAGTGACGATAAATGTAAGTAAAATTTTGCCTGCAACTTAGTCTCTAGACTCACGAAGAAACCACATAGTTCACTGTAGCGTTACTAGTGATATAAGACTTTGGGAGTTCAAACTCCCAAACGCTTTTACGTTTGACGTTTGACTTCAGCAATCCACTCATGCAGCCATTCGGCATATTCATTATTATGGCCACATCAATTCTCTGAAATGGCTACGCAAAATATTATTAGAAACGGATAAACTGAACAAAATTTTTCACAACCATCTAAATTTTGAATTGTTTTTCGTTTTGGTACACCAGGTTAAGAAGTTCTGTTCGCTTTGCACTATTTTTTATTGATTTTGTAAACTTCTTCATTATATCTATCACATTACTTATTTCAAGTATTTTGCAAGAATGACTAATAACCAAATTCAGTCAATGAAAAGCGCTCAGAAATTGGGTTTGTACACCTGATAACCAACCTACCATCGATGCTGTACCATCGTATTTCTGGCCTCTCATATTTTCAATATTCAAATTAAAATCATGTAAAGTTTGCTTAATTTTAGTAAAAATATCTTTGGCTCTCACACGCTCCAACTTTACAAATGCCACAAACTCCTCGCGTATCCCAAGTTTCTTATCAAAAAATCCTAGTACAAGGGATAGTTGCTATGTGCGGTGAGAACTATTTGCATCTGCAAGAACAGAAATGGTTTGGCTTCTTTTATTTCTTTTATTTTAGAAGCTTGTATCATACCTTTTCCTAAAATCGAGATCATCTCAAATTTGAACCTTTGCTGAAATATAACGAGCATTTTTCAGTTTTTGACTTAACAAATACTGTTGCAATTCACGGCCAGAATCTCTCATTAAATTAAGCAGTGAAAGAAAGTTACCAACATTTTCAAGTTTATCTACATTTTCAAGTGTACGACGCAAAGGTATATCTTGTTTTCCACAATAAATAACGGCTTTCATTATACATTTTAAAAATCGTGTTTTGCTTGCATTTAATTCGTTTAGCAAGTTCTCTACTTAGTTAAATGTCAACTCTAAAAGAAACATTTTCAAGTGTTGATTGGATAGTATAATATTTGTCCAAACAACGTTTGTGATAAACTCCAACTTTGTGACAATCTAATTTTTCTTTAAGTTTATTCTAATTATTAAAGGGTTTGTTAATAAAAGATCCCTTATCATCTTTTTCTTTTAAAAACAAAGCACATTAGTCACAAAACTAACCTTGCTGTACAACAGAATAGCATGCCCATTTAACATTTGCCCATCCATTTGATTAAAATTTTTTTGAAAAATCTGTTGGTATAATATGTTTTGTGATGTATTAAATTTTAATTTCAGGCAACATCTTTATTATATTTTACTCAATAGTCCTTATGGTCATAGTAGACGTAATGACATTTCCAATGTCAAAAAAATGAGCGTTCTCAATACCGACATCATTTCCGAACGTTCTTCAACTATTTGAATGTTGTTTTGTTGATGATTACTGGTTGCAATAAAAGATGTAGACGATAATTTGATTGACTTTTTTTCCCGTGAAGTTTGTGAAAACTGCCTGAATTTTCCGCGAAAAGTCTGAGGATATATCATATTTAAATGACGTTGACATTTGTCATAAAAAATTACACTGGTCAACAAAAGAAAAGTTTTTTTTTTTGTTGAGCAAACAATCCATTTTTCAAATATAAAGAAATCAAGATTGCGAAAGCTCTCAAAAAATTGCAAGACACCTGAAAGTGACTTGTAGCAATATACTATTAGATATCATTCTAATAATAAGAAAACCTATTTTTAAAATATTTAAATATTCAACTCACGGTGCATAGTAACATGCTCTAAGACCTTGTAACATATCCCCAGAATTTTTTTTTGTTTATCATGAGAAGACTTATCCTTATTCCAAAAATGTAAAAAACAACTTTTTTTACTGGAGGCCTGGGGAGAAATCATGTATTATATTCGAGTGCCCAGTAATATTGTTGTATATTGCTGTAATAATTTTTTTAAATTAATATTAGGGATTTAACCCTGTCCTAAAAATTTGAACCCAAATATCTTAACAACTTGACGTGATAATGAAAAAATTGCATATTTGAAATCAAAATGAGAAATGCTCTATGAAAAATGTATTGTTTGCTTACCAACAACGAAAAAATTGTTGACCTGTGTTACTTGTAATTGTTCTTGTACGAGTTCTATTGAAGACCTGCTCATGTTTTCAATTGCGTCTGAGCATGTCACTCAGTTACCTATTTTGAACAACAATATTACTGGGCACTCAAATATAATACATGATTTCTCACAAGGCCTCCGGTAAAAAAAGTTGTTTTTTGCATTTTGGAATAAGGATAAGTCTTCTCATGATAAACAAAAAAAAATTCTGGGGATATGTTACAAGGTCTTAGAGCATGTTACTATGCACCGTGAGATGAATATTTAAATATTTTAAAAATAGGTTTTCTTATTATTAGAATGATATTTAATAGTATATTGCTACAAGTCACTTTCTGGTGTCTTTTCAATTTTTTGAGCGCTTTCGCAATCTTGATTTTTTTATATTTGAGCGTATTAAGAAAAACAAAATATTTGTATAGACATTTTTTACATTTAGTAAACTTTCAAAAAATTTTCTTTATATGATTCAACCCTTCAGCTTTTACATTTGTTTCTGTTTCTAATTTTATTGAAGTAGAAGAGATTGTTTTAATTAAATTTATATTAGTAGCTTGTTATACATTTAACAATTAAAGACAATAAAAAAGCGTTGTTTTTTTACATGTGTTTTGATAAAATCTTAAATATACATTTATCTGTTAAAAATTAAATACTATAATAAAAATTACATGAAATAAAACTATACTCAAAATATATATATATATATTACATATGTACATATAAAAATTTGTTGAGTACTACACTTTTATAAGTTTTTTAATGTAATATGGTAGAGTGTAACCAAAAGCAAGAAAGTCGTCTTTATATATATTGTATAACTTTCTAATTTCTGAAGTCTTTAAACTCAAAAATTGCTTTTTCATTTCGGTTGTTGAAATTGGCTTATAACGATCTCTTGAATTGGAGGGAAATATAAACTTTTGAGATATACCAGTGTTTTGAAGTATCGCGTTAGCGTCTTCAAATAATGTTTCCATTTTGCCCAAGTATTTGTACTTGAATTGACACGGAGAGCAAAGCTGTGTCATAGGACGCCAATGTTTATCAAAAGGTTTTCCAGATATAACATACTTAATAAATTCTTGAAATGTAACACCCTCTCCCTTCATATACTGTTCTTCTTTAAGGTCTTTCCTATATAATCGAAGAATCTTTGAGCCGTAACTCTTTTGATAATGCGTTGTGTAAGGATCCCGAAATTTATTTCTGTACGCTGACAAAAGTCTTTCAAATGGATGACGACTTATTAAAAATGAGTAAAAGTTTTTCTGACGAAAATCCTTTTGTGCATCATCCAGGCTTGTAAAATTATCATAATGGAGCTTATGAACCTGAAACGAAAATAAACAACATGTATATCATAATAATAACACCAGTGTTATGATTTATTCGACTTTAATAACTTACTGCGTTTTTTTCAACAGCCATTATTTGATTTAAATCCATTTTTCCATCAAATAGCTGAAACATTCTTTTCCAAGTTGTACAAGCAGCCTTAGGTATGTAGCAGTAAAGAAGACTTTCTGTGTCTGAGTAAATCATGTGATCGTCCATTATTTTACTTGAAAAATTAGATTTACAAAATTCGAGCATTACTGTCTGTCTTTTTTCTTGTTGATCAAAAAGTCCTGTTGAATAAACATTTTGCTAAAAGAATAGATTAAAATTACTTTTACCAATGTTATTAAATAAATTAGAGTACTAGAATAAATAAATAAATTGTTTAAGTAAATATAACTTTAAGATTTCTCGTATTAATGCTGCAACTTTGTACTAAACCCACTTAAATGTTTTCTGTAGTTACATAACTTTTAGTTTACAAAATGAAGATTTTCATAAATATTATTATTATTATAATAATTAATTATTAGTATTTTGGCTTTTTATATGAAAAAGCTTTTAACATTTATTTTACCTCGTCATGTCTAACTGAAGACAACATTTTTATTCCAAAGTGATTGTTTTTACCTCTTATAAACATGAGATTTCTTTTGAAAATAATAAATTATGTATATATATATATATATATATATATATATATATATATATATATATATATATATATATATATATATATATGTATGCATGTATGGAGGCAAATTAGATATGTGTGTGTGTGTGTGTGTGTGTGTGTGTGTGTGTGTGTGTGTGTGTGTGTGTGTGTGTGTGTGTGTGTGTGTGTGTGTGTGTGTGTGTGTGTGTAGAAGTAAGTCAGATAAATTTGAATTAAATTAAAAAAAGTTAATTTAAACTTACGAGCTTTTGCGGTTTGATTACCTGAGCCATATATAATCGATTTACTCGAACAAAAAATATACATTATCAGTATCATTTTATATTCCATTGTTTAAAACTACCTTGTGTTATATTTTTAATAATCAATCTCTTGACTTTTAACTTCTAATTTGTACTTTTTTTGTCTATAAAATATAATTTTAAATACAGATTATTAAAAAGTCAAATAAAAAAAAATAAAAAAATAGTGCAAAATAAATAAATAAAAAAAAAAAAAAATAATTAAGAAACATTTTGAAATGAATTTAAAAATATTTTATGAGGCAACAAGCTTTAAAAAAAACTTTTTTTTTCGTACGAATAGTTTTGCTTTTATATATTACAAAAAGCAATAAAATTCACATTTTTCATAATCACAACGGAAACAACCTTCGTTTTGCTTCCGTTAATAGCAAATTAAAATATAGTTGTTTTTAATTGCTTTAACAAAATAAGTTTTCAATTTTCAGTGTTTGCAGCGATTTAGAAATAAACAAGAAATTATGCGTGGACTTTAGGACCAAAATGACCCTATGACGATCTCTAATTGTTCTTAAATTTTTGAAGGTTTGAAAAATATTTTAAAAAAGCAAAAAATAAGATGACATATCTCATCTTAAAAAACCTAATAAACTGTATTGGAGAAGATAAATATTTTAATATAAAATCATTTTATTAAAAAATTAATTCTGTGTATAAAAAAAATAGATTGATTTTTTAATTTGGTTAATAGAAATTAAAACTAAATTTGAAATATTCAAAAGTACAGTGTTAGTGTTGTACAAATTTAATACATAAATAAATTTAATGTCTTTTTTGCACGACAATTAATAAATTTAATGTGTTTTTTACATAATAAATAATAAATGTAATGTATTTATGATAATATCATTAATAAATGACAAAACAATTAAATATTTGAACACTTGTTTAAAGTTCTTTTTTTTTAATTATTTAATTATACTCTAATTATACTCAAATATCTAAGGAAAAGCTGCTTTAACTGCCAGCGCCTTAATTGGAACTTGTTTTGAAAGATTTTAAAAGATATCCCTCAAAAAAAGCATGTTTACTAAAGATTTAAATCTTTTTTGTGTCAATTTTTTTCGGTTATCTAATTTTGTGTTCGCACTATATTGATTGCGCAGGGTAAACTATACTGCTATAGATTATACTGTATTTTGTGTTTAATGCGATTTAAAATGCAAATAGTGATATAAACTTATCTTATAAGTTGCTGCTAGCATCATTTTGCAGTGATGTAACAAGTTGGTATTGCAGGATATAACAAGCAAGATATTGCAGTGATATAATGATTGCATGATATTGCAGTGATATAACAAGTTGATATTGCAGTGATATAACAAAATAGTCTAAAGTTTCCTTAATTGGAACTATAAAGTTTTCCTTACTTAATCAGTAATCAAAAGGTTTTAGAAATAGTTCAAGCGCAATTTAAAATATACTTAGTAACAACCATAAACCTTAAAAATAATATTTATTTAGTGATTTTTAATCAATAAATTAAGAAAACATCATAACAGTTGAAGCTTTTACACAATTTTTTGTTTGTAGAATTTTAATTTTAAAGGTAATGTTAATCCTATGATAAGTTTTGAATGAACTGTTTAAATTTTCACTGTAAAGATAAAAGTTATTTTAAATCAATTTTTATTGATTTAACTGCGTTTTATTTAAATGGAAAGAACCTGCTCTGATTAAGGAATATAGTTGTTGCAATTTAGGGAACCAGCTGCCTTGATTGGCAATTGGTTCTTAAAACATGGTTTCTTTGCAAAAACGAATTTATTTCCAATAACGGTGCAATAAATTGGTTCTTAAAACAAAATGGTTATTAAACAATTGGTTCTTAAAACAAAATGGTATTTTTGCAAAAACGAATTTATTTCCAATAACAGTGCAATAAATTAAGTTAAACTATGGTTAAAAGTACCGTAGGGTTGTTAGTTTATTTTAATCAAACCATAAATGTTTTCATTGTTGAGACAACTTTAGTTAATAAATATTTATTCCTTAAGTGTTCCAGTTAAGATAATCTAAAAAGTCATTATTTGTAGCTGCTAAAGCACGAATTAATAAACGTGCAGCTCATCTTCAGTAAAATATTTACTATTTGCAACTGTAGAAAAAAAATACTTGTCAATTCTGATCTTAAACGCATGAACTGACGGAGCCATTTTGCATGCTATTGGCAAGTTATTCCAATCATTGAAAATAAGATTTGTGTAGAAACTATGGCGAGTATTATTATATGTGAATTTACGCATTAGAACATTGGATAATGATCTGCAAATTGATGGATTATGCTAATTGATAATCTTGAAACCGCTTAAACTGTTGAATCAAATCGCCACGTCGAGACGAGTTTCCAAAGTATTAAAATTAAGACGCCGACACCTTTCAGCGTAAGATAATCCTATTAAATCATGAGGTACTTTTGTTGCTTTGTTCTGAATTTTTCAAAATCTTTGATGTCACCATTTAAGTAAGGACACCATACGGGAACAGCAAATTCCAGATGCGGCCTAACATACGTAGTGTATAGTTTACTCCAAAGCTTCATACCTTTTGATCTAAATATTTTTCTGAATAGGCTGAGTATCATATTCGCTTTACGTGTTGCAACCTGTATGTATTGATTACATTTTATATTATTAGATACCCAGGTTTCTCTCAATATCCGTTATAAAAAAATTAAAAAGTTGTAGATAAAAAAGAATTGACTTTACTTCAATAAAAAATTATGTAAAATATCAAACTGATGTTTGTTTAATGGATGTTATTAATTCAATTCTCAAAAGCTCAGACACAAATATTTCTGAATTAAAAATACAGTTTTAAATTAATTTTAAAAGTAATTTTAAAAATGTAAACATAACTGATCAAGACTGCTGCCAATCGCTGTAAGCTGTAGGTTAATGAAAATCATGAATATGGTAGACATTATTGTTACTATTTTATTATTACTAATTGTTATTTACATATAATTGTTACTAATTGTTATTTACATATAATTGTTACTAATTGTTATTTACATATAATTGTTACTAATTGTTATTTACATATAATGTATACATACAGCGAGCAGGGAAAACACTCCACTATTAACAACCAGTTTTAACTAATTTTTCAAATTTTTTCTGCATCTATGGTCTGTCAATCAAGTCTACTTTTGAAAGAAAGTACAGTGGGGCAGAAAATTATTTGCTCAGGTAGTTTGTTCCATTATTTTGCTGATCTATTATACAAATGATTGTGTCTTGGAAGACAGTTTGGAACATACTAATTCCTTTTTTAGAATGGTGACCACGAGACAAGGAGTTTATAAATATTGGGCAGATATATTGTTAACTATATCAAAGCGATTTAATAATTTAAAGACTTGAATTAAATTGCGTCAAAGGCGCCGAAACTTAAGTGATTTTAGATATAATCTTTTTAGCTTTTTTGAAGCGCAACTGTTTGAATATGTGTGCTTCCACTTGAGGTTAGATGTAGAAATGACCACTGAGAACATTAAGAAAGTTCACGCCTCCTTCCTTACTCTGACGCGAAAATATGTCCAAAGCTCGTTTCGAACCTGGATCTCCTGCTTATAAAGCGAGCGCTCTAACCACTGCACCACGGCCGCACTAATTTGATTTGATTTGCAGAGAGCATTTTATTATCGTTAATGTGCTTTAAAATTTTGTTCTTTACAAGTTTTTTAAAGATTTTACCGGCTACAGAGGTTAGTGAAATAGATCTATAGTTTTCAGCAAGTAATTTATCTTCTTTTTTTTATAGACCTAACTAATACATGGTAATTTCCACACAGTTGGTACTTCTCCAGAATTTAAGGGTTAATGAAAGATTTTATTGATAGAATTGCGAAGCCTTTAGCAATTATTTTGAGTTTTAAGGCATGCAAGCCGGCAGATTCAGAAGATTTTAAGGGTTTAGATCGGTACCCAGCAAGCGCATAACATTATTTCATCGTTATTTCAACGTTGCGAAATGGTTGAAAAATAAAGATATAAATTATAACGTTATTTCAACGTTAGTTCAACGATAAAAAATAACGTTGAAAATTTCAACGTTAATTTTATGTTTATTTTAAACTAAAAATAAATCTTGAAAATTAACTTTGAATTAACGTTGAAAATTAACGTTGAAATAACGTTGAAATTACGTTGAAATAACGTTGAATTTTAGATACTTTAAAATAAACGTCGAAAATAAATTAAAGTTTTCCGACAAAAATGTGCTAATAATTCGGTATTAAAATAAAATTTAATATTTCAACATATATTTGTGCGTGGGTAAGTTCTCTAAAAACTTTTAATAAAAGTATTAATGTAGTTTTTTTATTTATTTGAATTTTCATGCTTTATTTTTTTATACAATGTTATATCCAAAGATATTGTTGGCTCATATAGGAACAGCCACAATAGACATTATGACTAATCCAAAGTAACGTCTGTTATTGACCAACATTATTGCGTGCCGAAGTACTACTCAAGCGCTAAGTTTGCGGTGGCAGGATTTGAACTCGTATCGTACAACAGTCCGGGTTTTAACTTTTTGTTTGACGCTCTAACCAACTGAACTATCCAGCCACTAATAATAATAAAAGTAAAAATATCAAAAGATTTTATGCAATGAAAATATGTATAATTGTATAAAAATTAAAAAAATGTGTAAGAATTTGCATTATACACAATAGCGGATTATCATCGTGGTAAATGAGGCCATGTCCTCAGGCCCCACAATTTAAGGGGGCCCAAAATTTAATTTTTAAAAAAAAAAAAATTTCTGAACGCATATTATTTTCTTTATACAGTGGTTTGCATAAATTTAGACGCACTCACTTTTTTTTACAAATATGTAAGAAAATACTTAAAATAAAAATAAAATAAAAGTGCTACCGCTATCCCAGTGAAAAATAAAACCGCGTCCCACATGGGTTACGCGTGGGTTCCGTGTGGGATTGATGGGATTTACGTGGGACGGTTTTTCCATGTGGTATCCGTATGGAAATTTGTCACCTTAAACCCATGTGGGTAATCCCACATGGGTTACATGTGGGAACCATATGGTATTTACACACATGGGAAATCCCACGTGGGTTTCCTGTGGGATTTGCATGGGAATTAATTTGAAAGCTGGAAACTAAAAAAAAAATTTTTTAAAAAAACTAAGATGAAATTTTTAAATCGACATAGCATTGCGTTACGTTTACATTGTGTGAAAATATTTTATATTAATATAGAGAATGGCAAGCAAGTATATAAGTACCACGAATAATGTTTATCTTTCTTTATAGAAATAAGATTAAGATTTGTGCAAATAGACTTATTATTAGGATAATATAATAGTTATTTGAATATATATCTTGAGTAAATTATTTGCAAACAACTGATGCAAGTTGAAATGTTGTCAAAAACCAATCTTGCATGCACGGGACACTGCAGTGTCCCACAAAAAAATGCAGTTTTGAAAGTCGAAGAATTCCCAATTTTCTTTATTAAAAAAAGAAAAAAATAGGATGGAGATGGGTTTCTGTAACTTTTTTTATGCTCCAAAACTTTTAACTTTAGATATAATAAGGTCCCTAAGACTTAAGGGACTTACGAACTACATTGAGGAACAAAAACAGGATATTTACAGAAACTGTTCAATTTTTAATCTGGAGTACCACAGTGTTATTGAGAATAAAGTCTCAGGGTCCAGTTTTCAAAGTAATATGATCTAAAGTGATGTTTAAATAAAATAATATGCTTTAAAATGCATATAGTTATACATATAACTCCTGATAGTTAACTATATGTATAACTAGTTATACATATAATTTGTTATAAAAGCTTATTTTTTAAGGTTATGCTTGAACAAATTAGTACCAATTAATTCAAATTCAAGATTTAGGTAAAGTTCAAGTTAAATTTTTTTTTGTTAATTTTATATTTATTTGTTCAAATTTATCAGTTAGTACTATTTTTTACTACAGTAAGAATGTTTATCATTGTTGAACGTGATTTTACTAGTAACTCAATTTTATTTTCAACATATTTTGACAACACCCTTTATATTTTAAATGATGAAAGCTTTACTTTTCTATTGATGTTAAATTTATTATGTTTCAATAACTCAGATTGAATCTTAACTGAATTATTGTAAGCTTTGTAGGGGTTTGTTGTATATCAAATGGTGTTGTAAATAAAGTAAAAATAATATATATATATATATATATATATATATATATATATATATATATATATATATATATATATATATATATATATATATATATATATATATATATATATATATATATATATATATATATGTAAATTATGTTAGTGTATTTTACAAATAGAGTGCTCAATGTTCTTAAAGAACAGAGCAATAATAAATTAGTAAAAAACACTTATCTAACTTTTATCTTCGACTTGAAGTTTCACCATTGCTGGATCATCAGGAAGAGTGCTCAGTGTGATCCATTGTGGAGTGATCCATTGCTGGATCATCAGGAACTCTTCCTGATGATCCAGCAATGGTGAAACTTCAAGTCGAAGATAAAAGTTAGATAAGTGTTTTTTACTAATTTATATATATATATATATATATATATATATATATATATATATATATATATATATATATATATATATATATATATATATATATATATATAACATAAAAACAATAAAATTGATACAAAATTTCACTTTAAAACGAATACCATTAACATTGTGATGATAATAGCATTAGGAAACTAGTATTTATGTATTATTATTATACTATAAATAGATAGTTTTTTAATTCATTTTATAAAATAGAGACTGACAACTGATAATTAATGGAAATAAATACAAATTATAAAAATCATGTAAACTTCATTTATTATTTCTAAATACTATATTAATGTTAGTCTACAAAGTTAAAATCAATTTAGAGCTTTGTTATTAGTTCTTTTGTGATTCGCACTTCCACTTCTGTCTCTCAAATTTATAAAATAAGTGGTCAAAGCTTGCTCAATAGGTAGGTTCTCAGCATAACAATGCTTTTTTCTTACACTTTCTAAAGAGAAATATGGCAAATTGATTACTTATTTTACCTAAATTATAGGGTCATCTATGCATAATGATGTCAGATGATGACCCGGTTTATTGAACACCTTCACCCTTCACCCTATCAAACTCAGTCAATTTTTTTGCCATCTCCCATTAAAAATGATGGCAGTTTTTGTTATCATATTATGATGGTATATCTGAATTGTTAATATAATTTAAAAAATGCATATACCATCAATTTTTTTCTGGTTCAATTATACATTTATTCTCAACAGTACTAAAAGTAAAAAAAAAAAACATAAATTGTTCTTTCAGATAAGCAAGCTAATTTCTGAATTTAAATTGTTTTTCCTATGATCCTCTACAGTTTTAAGCAACAAAAGCAAGAATTTTTTAGACCACATTGTTGGTGTAAATACCTCTAAAACCTGCTCATAGCTAGCATAAATTGTTTTACTTTTTTTTAAAATAAAATATTTTACTTTTTTTTTTAATTCAATTTTTTAATTGACATTATTTTGGTCTCAACATCCCCTCCCCATTGCCAATTATTGTTAAACTCACACTGCCCCTCTATCTACTGGCATTATTTATGGATGATCCCATAGCCTAAATAATAAATATATATATATATATATATATATATATATATATATATATATATATATATATATGCATATATATATATATATATATATATATATATATATATATATATATATATATATATATATATATATATATATATATTATTTTTACTTTATTTACAACGCCATTTGATATAAAACAAACCCTAACAAAGCTTACAATAATTCAGTTAAAATTCAATCTGAGTTATTAAAACGTAATAAATTTAACATCAATAGAAAAGTAAAGCTGTCATCATTTAAAATGTAAAGGGTGTTGTCAAAATATGTTGAAAGTAAAATTAAGTTACTAATAAAATCACGTTCAACAATGATAAATATTCTTACTGTAGTAAGAATTAGTACTAGTTAACAAATTTGAACAAATAAATATAAAATAGTGAAAAAACAATGAACAAATTAGAGCTTGAACTTGAACTAAATCTTGAATTTGAATTAATTGGTACTAATTTGTTCAACCATAACCTTAAAAAATAAGTTTATATAATAAATTTTATGTATAACTAGTTATACTTATAGTTAACTATCAGGAGTTATATGTATAACTGCATGCATTTTAAAGCATTTAATTTAATTTATATATTACTTTAGATCGTATTACTTTAAATACTGGACCCAGAGACTTTTTTCCCAATTACACTGTGGTACTCCAGATTAAAAATTGAAAAGTTTATGTAAATTCCTGTTTTTGTTCCTCAATGTACTTTGTAAGTCCCTTAAATTTTATGAACCTTATTATATATAAAGTTTAAAGTTTTGGAGCCTAAAAAAAGTTACAGAAACCTCCCTATCTCCCCCCTATTTTAATTTTTTTTTTAATAAAGAAAATTTGACTTTCAAACCAGCATTTCTTTGTGGGACACTGCAGTGTCTCATGCATGCATGCTTGGTTTTTGAAAACATTTGAACTTGCATCAGTCAATTGTTTACAGATAATATACTCAAGAACTATATTCAAATATCATATGAACATGTTAGAGAATGTTCATATGATATTTGAACATCACAAATTTAATAATATTGTTGTGATATGTTATTTAAATAATACCATAAAAGATTATGATATGAAAATAAGATAGGATATGAAGGTAATGATCAAAGAATAAATTTACTTATAGAGATTTAGATGTTTGTTTATTAGTTTCAGAATATTATATTATGTGTGACCGCGGCCTTCTATAATAACAGGCCTTGACATTACACAACAAAGTTGTTAAACTGAAGGCCAATTCCTAATACTGTGTTTACATTTTCATCTTTTAACATTGGATGAAAGTTTGTGTTCACGCTTTTTTAATAAATCTTTAAAATTTGATTGGTTTATAAATTAGATAGCGCAACTTCAAGACGATAACGTTGTAAGGTTCAAGGCGTTAACATTGTAAGGTAATAATATTGTCAAACTAACAATAAGTTTTTTTAATAATTAAAATGCCTTAAAAATGCCTTTAAAATGCTGTGTATCTCTTTGTAAGTCGAACTATTTCAACTACAACAAAAATATCAATTTATACAACTACAACTACAATATATCAATTTATAATTTCCCAAAGAATCTAGAGGAGAGAAAAAGATGTAGTGACGCTATCCCAAGAACTGGTTTTATTGTTACTATACAGCAGTATGTCAACTGCATTGGCCAAATGAAGCACCTTTTGAAAGCAAATATGGGAAGCAATGACCTTTAAACCCACCATCTGTTTTAAAAAATATTCTGCCTAGTTGTTTAGCCACACCAGCAAGTAAAGTTAGAAAAACTGTAACTTCAAGCGGTTTTGGAAGCATTTTACCAGATAAGTTAAATGATTTTCTAAAAGAGGATGAACTTATATTTGACGATATTCAATCTTTGTTAAGTGATAATAACGATGTTATTGTTTTCCAGCTTAATAAAAAAAGTTTACACATACAATCAAAAATGTACAAACTTGGTGTTCCATTATTTATTTTAGTAATTTTCAATGATTATTCATTTGTAGCTAACCATAATGGCACAACTTGTAATATTTCATCTTTAGCTGTAAACAAATTAAAGTTAATAAAAACAAAATCAGCTTTATTTGAAGCAGTTAGATTTTTAAAAAATAAAGAAAGTTCGCTTCAGTCAAATATTCTATTCGAACACCTTAATGCTATGAGAAAAGTTAATGTTGGTGAAGTTTTATATACTTCAGATATTATATGTAGAGCATATGAGTATTTTGTTATGCGACGAAGTTTATATGATTGTTTGTGTATTGACTACAAGTTACCAAGTATAAGGATTTTAACACGATTGACTTCAAAAATAAGCTCAATGGAGGACCTAAGTTTCATAAATAGTATTTTTATGAATTTAAATCCATTGAAAAGAACTTCCATACTACTAATTGATTAGGTCTATGTCAAAGCTTCATTACTTTACCAAAGAGGTGCTTTGTTTGGTCAAGTATAATAAACTACCCTGAAAAGTTAGCTAAAACAATTTTATCATTTATGATTAAATGTCTTTTTGGAGGTCCAGAATTTATATGTAGAGCTCAACCTGTTTCAAGTTTTTCCTCTGAATTTCAGTTTGCTCAATGTCAACAAATTGTTGATACGATAAATAATAATGAAAATAGTAATAATTACTGATGGTAACCGTGTAAATCAAAGATTTTTTGGAATGTTTAAAACAGTTGATAGTAAACCATGGTTATCAACATCAGGTATATATTTATTATATGATTATGTGCATCTCTAAAAATCTATACGAAACAATTGGTTGACAGAAAAGACTGACGAACTTCAATTTTTAAACAATAAAGAACTGGATTTGGCTAAGTGGAGTGATTTAGAAACATTATATAAAACTGAGTGCAATAGTCTTTTTAAACTCTCTAAACTTACAGCTAAACCAGTTTATCCAAAACCAATAGAAAGACATACTGTAAAGTTTTGTTTGTCTGTTTTTTGCGAAGAAACAGTAGCTGCATTGAGAACGCATCCAGAGATTGAAAATAAAGCATTTGAAGGTACTGCTGTATTTATTGAAAAATAATTTTTCGAATGTTGTTAATGTCAAAGCACCTGGTGCTGGCATTCGGTTTAGAAATGAATTATGCGGAGAAATCCACTCAGTTGGTGATCAACAGTTACAACTGCTACGAGATATTGCTGAACTGTCAAATTTTATGAAACCTACAGGTAAGCGTGTAAAACAGCTTACGCTAGATACTAGCAATGCAATAGCCCATTCATGTTATGGCTTTATTGATCTCGTAGAAACTTTGTTGAGTAATGGAGCAAAGTATGTCTTATTAGGTTGGTTTTCAACAGATCCACTTGAAAAAGCTTTTCCTAAGCTTCGACAGGGATCTGGAGGTACTTACCTTATAAACGCTAAATCTGTAATTGAAAAAATTAATATTCAACATACTAAATTGATATTACAACTTGACATTCTTGTTGATGGTATCAATGGTCATACTTGTGACATGTTTTAGAGATATCTACTGATGAAAAAGAAATTCTGGATAATATACATGATCTTGAAAGCTCAGTTAATAAATCTACATTAGTGGCTATAGTTTACATAGCTGGTTATGTGCAAAAAAGCGAAATAAAAATCTATGATAATTCTACCAATTATTATTATAAATATGGAAGTTATCTGTATAGCCTAAACAGAGGCTTGAAATTCCTTCTGATACTCTTTTCTAATGGTCAATATTTTGCTTTTTTTTTTTCAAGGTGCTACTGACCCTTTATGCAGAACACTTTGTGTTACTCAGTTTCAGTTCATTGCTGCTAAATATAAATTTAAAATCACAAAAAAACAATGCAGAGTATATTCTAATATTCTGCTAAAGAATTACTCACTAATTACCACTCCCAAAATACTAAAGCTATCATAATTTATGTGAAAATTAGTTTTGTAATTTATTATGCTATTTACTTGTAATGTTTTTTGTTTTCTCATTAGCCTATATGTCTCTCAATATGTTTGGATTTGTAAATATTTACCCTGTTGAGATATATTGATAAAACTTTTTTTTTGCTTGAATCAACTTTTGTTGGTGTTTTTTATTGTTGGTGATTTTTATTGTTACCATTTTTAGCAAAAAAAATTAAAAATACAGTTATCTTTCTAATATATAGATATATACTTTGATATGGTTCTGCTTGTTATTGATACTATTTAATATTACATAAATATTCTTAATGAAATTTGAAATACGAAAAATATGATTATCTTTTAACAATTTTTTGGTTTTCTTTTTATATTTCCGTCTTTACTAGAGATTATTATTAGAAAACATAGACTGCCATTACACCCTACCTAATATAAAAATATATCAATAAGTAAAAGTAAAAGTTTATTCGGCCTTCAGTTTTTACAGCATTTTGCGCGATGTCAAGGCCTGTTATTATAGAAGGCCGTGTATGTGTGACGAAAAAGTAAAGATACTTTTGCATCCAGTGGCTATTGCACCCAACGTCTACATCATTGAAAAAGTAGGTTTTCACATTTTTGTTTTTGTTTTTTTGTTTAACTACTTATCCTAATTGATCACTTTTTTTTAGGATTCTCCTCATGGGTTCAAGGTCATTACGCATAATATGTGTTCAATCACCCATAATACGTTAGTCATTGTAAGTAATAAATTAGGAAATAATTATTTGTGAATTATTGTAGTCAATAATTCACAAATAATTATTCTCTCTCTCTCTCTCTATATATATATATATATGTATATATATATATATATTTATATATATATATATATATATATATATATATATATATATATATATATATATATATATATATATATATATATATATTTATGTTTATATATATATTTGTATTTATATATTTTTTTTTTAGAAAATGTTTGAAGAAAGTTAGAAGATACTAAAAACCTTGGTATTATGCAAGCCGAAGCGATTTAATTAATTCAATCGACAAAAAACGGCGTGTAAATCGCAAAAGAAAAAATATTTTTAATATTCATTTTGGATGTATTGATTAATAGCATTTATTTTAAAATAAATTCATTTTGCAACACGTTTTTTAATTTTATAAAATTTCGTCATAATAGTTTAAGGTAAATCCCACATAGGTTATAGGTGGAAAACATCACATGTAAAAGATCAAAAATGCTGCACATTTTGAATACCAAATGGGATAAAGTAGCAAATACCAGATTAAGTTAAGCCTCTCTGAAAGCTTCGATGATTAATTTTAAATTACTATTTAAGTAATTTTTAAATTAAAAAAATTTTAAAAATAGAAGCATTCGGACTTTCATTTGTCTAGTATTGACTACTTTTATACCATTTGGATTAAAATATGTGGCAATCAAGATCTATAACATGTAGTGTTTTCCACCTATATCCCATGTAGGATTTACCACATAAAACCCATGTGGGATTTGCCATATGAAACCCACATGGGACAAAATAATAATCCCCATATGGGTTACATATGGTAAAAACCCACGCGTATCCCATATGGGATTTACCATATGGAATCCATGTGGGATTTACCATATGAAACCCACATGGGACAAAATAAATATCCCCACATGGGTTACATATGGAAAAAATCCACGCGTATCCCATGTGCGCTTTTTCACTGGGATGTTTGATATATAAATTAATAGAGAAAGTGAAACTCTATTATAGAGTACCTTAATTTTTTTACAGGATGTTTATTACTCATTCTATACCAGTTAACACAAAAAAGTTAATTGATAAGCTTGATTTTATTTTATTGATAAATTTAGACGCACAATCAAAAAAGTCTTATATCTTATTAAATATTAATTATTCTATATTATTAAATATTAATATCTTATTAATTGATAGTTAATAAGTAGTTTTTTTCCCATATTTCTCATTAATAGGCCTAAATTTATTGATTTTGTCAAAAAACCTTATATAAATATGACTTACCTGGAATTAGTTAATCATTATTTAATAAATAAACAAAAGTTAAGTTAGTTTTGCACTAAAAAGACAGGAAAAATGGGCAACAGACGTATCACTCAAGGTGAAAGATGACAAATTATTGCCCACATCAAAAAAGGAACCAAAAGTAATAGAGAAATTGCCAGGTTAATTGGAGTTTCTGAGAATTGCGTTCGGACAACGAAGCAAAACTTTCTTTACACTGGTGGTGTCAGCAAGAAAACGAGGCTAGGTAGACCCTTGTTAACCCACCAGAAAGGACTATAGTGCCCTTTTTAGAACTGTCAGAGCTAATCCAAGAATTTGTTACAAAGAATTGACCACATAATTCAATACAACGCGAAGTACATTTATTTCTCATAGCACAGTCCGCCGAATACTTATCAAATACATGGTTGGAGTCAACTCTGCATTGAAGAAACCGATCCGCGCCCATATGATAAACAAAGGAGACTAAAACGGTGTCGTGAAAGAAGGACAATAGAACAATGGAAAAACATTATGTGGAGTGATGAGAGTAACTTTGAGCTTATCAATCGCAAATCTAACATAACAGTCAAAAGAATGACTCACGAAAAGTATTACGCCAGGTACATTAGACCAACTGTATAAAGTGGAGGAGGCTCGATAGGAATTTTGTCATACTTCAATTACAAAGGTGTTGCTACTGCTCATACTGCATACTATAGAAAGGAGTGGTTCAACGATAATAATATCAAGACCATACCGTGGCCTCTATACTCACCTGATTTGAACCCGATTGAAAACATTTGGGTTTGGATTGACTTTGAGTTGACAAAGGTTCAAATTTCCACACTTGGCTAGCTGAAGGATGTTCTTAAGGAGACCTGGCATAGGGTCCCTGAAGCGATGTGCAAAAATCTTGTTGAGTCTATGCCTAGAAGAGTTCTTAGTTGTTATAAAGCAAAAGGCGGATACACAAAATATTGATTGGTTCATAAATTACGCCTCCTAATGTATCGTGCGTCTAAATTTATGGATAATTTTTTTTGTCTTATTTTTTTAATACTAATAATTTAATTTTAAATTAAAAATGTAGTTGTACCTAATTATTACTTAGTATTTGTATTTTTTTTGTAAATTTTTTTTTAATTTTGTATTCTGTATGTATTTATCTAATAAATAGAAAAAAAAATAAGCCGAAATTTTTTTTCGTTATTGTTTTATCTTACAAGGTCATCACTTGCAAAAATACTTTTTAACTTAGCTCAAAAATAATCTGGCGTTAGCGTTTTCTCTTGTAATTTTATTCATTCAAAGGAAGAGTGTAAGTATTTTATTTAGATAATTACGAAAGTTTTTTGAAGTAAAATATTATCATACAATGAGTTTTGTTTTTCATGAAAAATTTCGTTTGAATATTACTTGGTGCAGCACCAACGCAACCAAGATAAAAAACTACTCAGTAGACAAAAACATGCTTTACAAATTATTTCTAACGTAAACAGTTTAACACCCTTAAAAGGTTTATTTAATAAACTAAATATACTCAATGTATATTAACTAAACATTTATCAGATACTTAATTTTATGTATAAAATTGATAATAAAATGACACCTCTAATATTTAATACCTTTTTTATCAAAATAAATCATGTTTACTCTACTAGATTTTCAAATCAAAACTACATTCAACCCAAAACCTATTATACGGCCACCAAATTCTCTATTGCAAATGGAGGACCCAAGTTATGGAATTCTAAATTTAATAACGACATCAAAACTACTACTTCTTTTCACAATTTTAAAACAAAACTTAAACAAAAACTTCTTACTATTGACAATGAATTAAGTTATTTTTAAATTTTTTTTTTTTTTTTTTATCTTCTTTTTTATTATTTTCTGGTTTTTATTTTCTTTATTTATCTTTTTAATTTCCTTAAGCGAACAAACCACCTGGTTTGCTTTTTTCTGTTCTTGATATTATTGACTTAAACAGTGTAAAAAATAACTTTTAATCCTAATAATAATTATTGATTAACAAATAATAAATTTTTTCAATGAATAGTTCCTTTTATAACTTTATTTCAAATCAGCTCTTATATATAATTTTGTTTGGTTTTGTTTTTTGTACACCTTCAGGTTTTTACTGTCTTTTATATTTGTGTCATATTTTTTTGCTTTTTTTTGTTTGTTTTTTTTGTTTTTTGTTAATTAAATAAAAATATATTTCAATTAATTTTTAACGGTATAATAAAATGTTTATCTTATAAAACTACTGCATAATTTAAAAATACGATGTAAACTTAGTGATAAGAGTATTTTGGTCTTCTTTTTGTCCCGCCCATGTAATTTTTTATTTATACATTTTGGTATTGTAACATTTTTTTAAACGGCGAAATATATACATAAAATAATACATAAAAAAAATGTACGTTTGTGTAACTTAGATAAAATTAGGTTTGATGGTATTTGTTTTCAGTTAGTATTTCTTTTTTTTTTTACGTTTTAGGTCGCTAAATAATGTCTGGTTTCAGTCGGACTTATAAAAGCGGTGCTGCAAAGCAAAAAAAGCTTCAGAAAATAATGAAAAAGAAGAAAATATATTAAAGAAAACCACCAAACTTGATACTTTTTTCACAAAGTCAAGAATAATGGTTATTGCAGTTCCATTAGTAGAATCGCAGTCTCATTTAGAAGCAAGCAACAACATACTTTGTTTCATACTCATACCATGGTTGCTGTCAAGCAAATTAATAATCAAACCGATATAGGATTGTAGAAAAGTGTTTCTAAAGATGTGCAAGAGTTCTTTATTAGGAAAGGAAGGAATCCTAACATTTATTAATTTACAAACCCATACTGGTCAAGAATTAGCAAGAGTACTGCTGTCTTATTTAGATGATAATGGTATAGATATTGATAACTTTCGTGGTCAGACCTATAACAATGCCTCAAATATGTCTGGTCGATAAAATGGAGTTCGAGCAAATATTTAAACGGTAAATCCACTCGCTATATTTAAACCGTGTTTTGCACTTTCATTAAATTTAGTAGGAAGCAGTGCTGTTGATTGTTGTCCAGCTGCTGTAAAATATTTTGATTTTTTTCAAAGTATATACACGTTTTTCAGTGCATCAACACATCGCTTGCATATTCTTCTCGTCAATTTGAGTAAACACATACCGGTAGCAATGCGACTTTCTAATACAAGTTGTTCCAATCATACTAATGCAACACGAGCACTTTCAAAGGACTGCAAGGACTTTTGCTCAGCTCTTAGCGCAATTTCAAAAGATAATGAAGAGAAAGCTATTACTAGGCTGGAAGCTGTTGGTTTATTAAGTTGGTTTAAAATGCTAGAAACTAGAATTTTAACTGCGCTTTGGGATACAGTTCTTCAGAGAATGAACAAAACTAGCAAGCTTCTGCAGAGTTCAACACTGGGTGTAAGTACAGCTGCATTTCTATTGCATTCCTCGAAAGATTTTATAGAATCACTCCGTTCAGAATTCAGCATATTTGAGGAGCAAGTCATTATATTAAGTAAAATAAAGATATATAAAGAAGATAGTAGCAGAAAGACGAAAAGGAAAGTTCAGGTCGACGCATAATTAGTCAAGGATAAATGCTCTGGGGACTCGAGTCAGACCAAATTCAGAAGAAACGTATTTCTCCCCATTCTTGACAAACTTACAATGCTCTAATTCAACGTGCAGATGCGTATTCTGCTGTTTGTGGCAAACTTGGTTTTTTGACCAATTTAACTAATTTATCCCCTGACACAATAAAGGAACAATGTGGAAATGTCCGGATGGCTAACAGTGAAGATATTGAAATAAGTTTAATAGATGAAATGGTTCATTTTTTCGCTTATCTAAAAATTCAATTCGCCAAATTTGCAGAACAGTATAAGGACAAGTTGATAATAGTCCATCGACTGAAGGAAGCAATATCAAAATTGCATTTCGCATTTATTTGAGTCTGATGGTGTTCAATTGTACAGGAGAAAAAAGTTTTTTCAAACTATGTAAAAATAAGAATGAACTGAGATCAACAATGACATATAATAGATTAAATAATCTGTCACTGATGTCAATTGAGCGTGAAATTTTGAATGAAATAAATTTCGATGAAGTGGTAGAAACATTTGCTATAAAGAAAGCGAGAAAAGTAATGTTAAAGGAAACCTAAGAACTAACTTAATTTTGGAATTCTCTATAATATTGTAGTCTAAAATAAACGATACACCATTGCAGGCATTAACATAACTCCAAAGTACATTGATATTTTTGTTTTACCATTTTATTTTTATTTTTTATATTTTGCTGCATTATTAAAATTAAATAAAGATGGCTTGCACAATAGAACAGAACGAAAATCAAAATCTTTAGTTAAAAAAGCAAAAAATAGACTAGTTAATGTATGTCTTGATAATATTGGAGCTAAAGTATATAATAAAGTCATTTTTAAATATATCCACTTTGTTTTATCATGCGCAAATAATACTCAGCCAGAGAGAGCAGCCAGGCAACGAAGATCTCTAAAAAACAAAAAGATTTTTTTTTTTTAATGTATTGTTAATGTCGAGCTGTTCAACTGTAATGAAGTTTAAGTTAAAATAAATAAATAAAACACATTATAAAAGTAACGAAGAGTGTAAATTATGACTTTTTTAATTAACTTTTATTACCCTGCCATGATATGCAATTGTCTTGGAAATGTTAATATTGTACCATTCATGACAACTTTCTGCGAACAATTTTTTTTACACATAATATAATCTAAATCATTAAGTTACATAGATGACAAATTGTTAAGCTTTTTCCCTAACTTTCTTTCTTTTTTTTTATAAATTTTTTATAAACCTTTTCGCTTCCAACAAGGCTGCAAGCAACCAAAAATCAGAGCTGGTAGAGAAAAGATGAAGATTGTAGAGCAAAATAACAATTGACAAACAACTTAAAGGATTGCAAATTATATAAATCAGGAGAGCAAGATGAAGGAAGTGAATTTCGAAGAACTGATGTTCAAAGAAAAAAACTAGATGAATTAGAGTTTTTGGAGCAGTTGTAGCATTTGTAGAAAAGAGAAAGAGAAGCAATATTACAACGATGTGATAATAGTTGTAGGTTGGCTGCAAGAGCAGGTCCAACAATGTTTACAATGGGTTTTTGCACCTTGTCTAAAAGAGAAAGGGCATCATTAGAAGATCCGCCCCAGATATGGCAACAGTGTTCCATAAGAGGCCGGATTTAAGATTCATAAAGATAAAGAATAGAATCCGGAGTCAGAAATTGTCGAGCTCGATAAAGAGATGCAGCCTTAGCAGATGCTAATTTTGAACAGATTTGATATATGGTTTCAAAGAAAGATCAGAAGTAAGAGTTAATCCTAGAAAATGAATGGTAGATGACTCATCGAGTACATTACCGTTCATAAATATAGGAAGATCTAAATTATTGCGATAACAATTGGCTAAAAAAAATTGAGTTTTATCTGAATTAAAGTTCACCAGCCACTATGAGCCCCATGCTGTAGCAGTATGAAGATCTTTTTCAAGCTCAAATGCCCCCTCCAAGCAATCAGAGAGTGTTGGCTTCTTATCATAACAAGCATAAATGGTAGTATCATCAGCGAACAATGCCACCTAAGATGTGAGAATATCTGGAAGATAGTTAATGTAATTAAAAAGAGTATAGAGAGAATTGAATTGAATCTTAAAGACCAAGAATTGAACATTGAGGAACCCCTGAAGTTACAGAATAAGAAGAAGAGCGCTGTCCATCGAGGACAACTTTTACACTACGATTAGAAAGGAAGGTTTCAATAATCTTAAAGATGTCACCAGATACATAGGTCATTACTGTTGGCAAATTAGCTGTAGAACAAGAAGATCGAAATCCATATTAATGATCAGAAAGAAAGTTATTCAAATCAAGATGAGAGATTAAGTGTTTGTTAATTGAAGATTCAAAAACCCTGCTCATGAAAAAGCAGGGTTTTTGAATCTTCTAAAGTCACCAACAACAACAATATTAGTTGATGGATAATGAGAAAGGGTTTGGTCAATATGATCAAAAATAACATCAAAAAAAGTAAAGTCTTGAGATAAAGGAGAGCAATATAAAACAAAGAGAATGACAATAGAGTGATGTGATGCTAAGCAAAAGCACTTAAAAGAATAGTCTGTGGATTCAAACCTAGTTTCCCGACAAATGGGTGAATTCTTACCAATGTAAATGCCCAGACCAAGCATGTGACTGTTGGAGTCTTTACGAGTTAACGTAAGATAATCATCAACACTAAGATCACAAGATAAGCCAGCGGAACTTAAATTATTTTCACAAAGAGCAAGTAGGTTTGGTGAACTTTGCAAGAAATAAGACTCAACAAAAAAAAAGCAACTTTGAAGACCACGAATATTAGTGAATGATAGGTTCAGAGAACTTGGTGATGATGATGGTTTTGTGTGTTTTTTAGTTTTTGGTGCTTTATTCATTTTTAAATTTGTTAAAGATTTTGGCTCAAAGCATAGATAGTACTCAGTACACTGTTTAATAGCCCAAGAAATTGCCTTATTACTGCTAATAAACCCTAACCCGTAACAAAGGGGTCCAAATGTGACCTTGGCAATGCACACCAAAAGTACAATCAGAGACACCATCCAAGCACAATATGGCGCTGTTAGTACTTTGATATTTTTCAGCTCTTGATGAAATCAACCTCTCTGAGAGCTACCACTGATTTTGGAAACCTGACTACCAGCTGGCCTCAGAACCATAAAACTGAGTTTTGGAACTTTACCCTCATTAGTAGATAATAGAATGAGTTGCCTAGTCATTAAAACAGAAACACGAGCAAAACCCATGCATTGAGTCAAGAAGATCCAGCATTCAACATCTTAAACTGGAAACAATGTATTAAAAACACATCAGCGTCAGCCAAATAAATGCAGAATAGATTTAGTAAGATATTGCTTCGTTGGGGGACCTTTTGCATCACTTAACATTAAAACACAATGCTTACAAGATGCAATTCACCTCATGTAATTTGAAACTTTCATAATGGATTTGATAATTGATGATATCAAATTGTTTGGACAAATATCATAGCTTTATGATAAAGTTATTTTGCAACTTTATTGTTAAATCATTTTGCATTTTTTTTATTTTTACAGAGAGCACATTATTAAAGACACAATGTGGCTGTTCTAGTTACTGATTTGTATTTTTTCAACTGCTGAAAGAACTTTCTAGAAGTAGCGCAAAACATTTCATCCGTTGAGTATCAAATCACATTTATATAGACTAGTCTAGATCAGTTTGTCTACTAACTCTTACTTCTTAGTTGTATTTATGTCTAGTTTTTCAGATCTTAGTTAAGATTTTGTTTATTACATTTTTTTTCCATGATTTTATTATTTTTTGTTAATTTGTGATTTGAGTATTACACTAATTTAGTTTATTTGTGATTTAAGTGTATTTTTACTTTTTTTTTTTTTTTGATTAATTATATTTTGTCTTCACAGGTTAATGGCAAATAAATAAAAAAACAAAGTTTAACTTGACCAGAACTAAAACAAAACAAACAAGAGACTGGATTTAAAAAAACTAAAAGGTGTTATTGTTATGTATATTTCTTTGCGCTGCTCCCATCGATATATATATATATATATATATATATATATATATATATATATATATATATATATATATATATATATATATATATATATATATATATACTTCCTGGTATCTAAAACACTGGTTAACTCAAGCATTTGTTATCTTTAACTGTAAGAGTTTAAGTTATTTGTATTTAACTGTTTATATATATATATATATATATATATATATATATATATATATATATATATATATATATATTCATATATATATATATTTATATATATATATATATATATATATATATATATATATGTATGTATATATATATATATATATATATATATATATATATATATATATATGTATATGTATATGTATATAATTATATACATATATATATATATATATATATATATATATATATATATATATATATATATATATATATATATATATATATTTATATATATATATATATATGTATATGTATATAATTATATGCATATGTATATATAAACCAAGTTAATTACAGATAACTTGACCCTCCAGGGGACCAAGGTTCGCTTAAACGAATTTGGCTTAAGCGATGTATAACAGCCTCCAAGGTTTGTGTTTTGTGTGTATATGCGTTGATGTATGATGTTGATGTATGATGTATCTTTATCTAAAAAAGTTGGTTTCTTGGTCAATAATGCAGTAAATTAGACAAGGATTAGTAATGAGTTGTTTTTTTTCTCACTATTGATTACTTAATGTATTCGCTTGTGAACAATATGAAGCATATTAATAATTGTAAAATGTACAAATGTACCTTACTTTAAAGATATTTTTATTTAGATGCCGTTACCTGTTGTTCTAAAAAATAAAGACCCAATGCACAAAGATATACTTTAGACTGCTTGAAGTTTGCACCATATTGATTGGATAGTGGAAAACGTCAAATCAAAATGAGTCTGATGACAGAATGATGACAGGCGATAAATATACCGATGAATTTGATATTTATGATGAAGATAACGATAACATGATTTTATCAAGATCGTTTTAAAAAAAATTTTAATTTTGTATAAGTTTTTGTCCTAAAAACGTATAAACTATTTTTTTGATTTTATTTGCTTTAAATAATTGCTTTTCAATTTCTTTAATTTAGTTACCTGTGTTAAAAAAATGCTCCAGGGCAGATTATTTGTAATACTATAACAACAGTTAGTAGTATAATTTACAATACTAATAATATTAATGAAAGGTGAAACCTATTACAATTGAGAATAAGATGTCGTGTACAAAAGCATAAGATATGCACTGTGACAGCTCTTATAAGTTTATGAAGAATTGTTATTTCTTTTCCTACTCACAACAACACAATATTGTACACAAAAGTAAATGTTTTGCGGATTTAAAGAGTCACGGCGCAAAAAGCAGCTGTATTTTCAAGGTTTATAAACTCGTATATAAGTTTATTGATTTGACGCTAAATCAACGTTAATCTAACGTTGATTTTTGGTTTCTTTATAACGTTGATCTAACGTTTGGTTTCAACGTTGATTTGCGTTTCCATTTAAACCAAAAATCAACCATTTTTCAATCATAAATTTCAACATTGTTTCAATGTTGATTGTGCTTGCTGGGAAGTTCCTGAATAATGTCTGAAAGATCCAAATTTTATTATAAATGCATTGAGAATTAGTATCAATAATATTTAGCGATGGAAAATAATCAATGCTTTTTAGTATAAACATAGATTTAAATGAGAGTTCACAAAATCAACTAAATCATAACAGCTTCAATAGTTCTGCCTGAAGTATCTTTGAGAGAACAAACTCTGTTTTTAATTTTAGTTGTTTTTTAATATATTTGTAGGAGAATTTTGGTTGTTATGGAATTTTGATATTGTTTTCCGATAACCTTGGTGGTTATCGAAAAACAACCTTCTTAATAGTCTTCTCGTGCAATGTATAAATTGAGCTGATTTCTTACGAACACGGTCGTTTTGTTTATGTGCAAATTTTTCAGAATTTCAGTTTCTGGGAGTAAAAGCTGTTTTGTGTCAATTTTATCTTATGTTGCTTGAAAATCATTTGAATAATGAAGTTACTGGTGTCTATGAAGATTCCAAACATATTGAAACCACAATTTGTAGAACTAACTCGTGAATATGATGACGGTAGGCAAAGTATGGTACATTGCGATAAAAGTACTTCACTATCAAACTGCAAGTACCATTGATATGTCCCGTATTGACAATCGTTTTGTTGAACAATAACGCTTTAATTTTTCTATATAAATCCTAATCTTCCATACAACGAAATACAGCTTTTGCTTGCAGATCACCTGTTCCATTTTGAACTATTGGTGTTCTCCGTAGTTTTTCAAAATTTAACAGCAATCTATTTTTTTATTTCCTAAAAAAATTTGTAATAATTTTTTATCCCAATGGGTGGTTGCTACTTTGTTAAGAAAATATTCTGTTGCTAAATTTGTGGCAAACAGATCCAATTCTTTAAACTGAAAACACATTTATATTGTAGTTGGCATGGACACCATTCTATTAGTGAGTATTATAGTTGCTGAATAATTACTCAAAGTACAAAGCTGATGTTACTTGATTGTCTAAAATATTTTTTTCACTAGTGTTTCACTTTCCGCTCTAATTTCTGCGGATTCCATGCTTTTTTCATTGCTTTAATTACTACTTATTGGAATAAATGATACCTTGTTCTTTTTCTTTCTTTCGATCTATTTTAATCTCCTTTTTTTACTCCAATTTTTTTTTTTTGCTTAAAGCAACATTAACTCCACCTATCTTTCTATCAACCGTTATAATAATCGTATAACTCCACTTATCTTTGTCTATCTTTCTGTCAATCGTTGAGCAATTAGGAAATCTTTATCTATTTAGATTTTGATAAAGCTCAGGTGTTGCATCACTCAGGTTGCATACTCAGGTGCAAGCATGAGAATAATTTTATGATTTAGTTTCTTAATCTCAGTCAAATCTGATGTTCTTGATTTGCTTCTCAATAAATTGTAGTGTTCAGTATACAATCCTTCAATTTTGTTGATTAAGTGGAATTTGTAGATGTGAGGGATACGCGCTTTTTCCCGTATATTTACAACTTTTGTATCTGTTGGAAGAGCTGCGTCTCTATTTGATAACAGAAGGTTTGTTTAAGTTATACTATTTATAGTTATACTCAAATACAAGGTTTATTTAAGATATACTCAAATGGAAGGCTTGTTTAAATTATACTATTACTGTACTGTCCAATTAGCCATACGAGCATTTTTTGTCTCATTGCATTGCCGTTTAGACTTATAATAAACAGTTATTGACTAATTTTATTGTAAATATACATAAACAACAAAACCTTACGTTATAAACAGCCCTTTCTCAATTAGAAAAATAGATGTTACGTTTTGATAATAAAAACAACTGACAGTTGCAAAATTGGCGCGAAAACATTATAACTTTTGTATAGTTATATAGTTACTTTTATATAAAAAATTACCAAATTTATTTTAAACGAGAAAATTTAATTTCATAAGATTAATAAAAATAGTTGAAAAATAACCTCCCAACCAACATAAATTTTCTCGCATACGCTTTTTTTCCGCAGAAGACGGGGCTGCCTCCCAATTAACTTTTAATGTTCTTTATTCCGCCTCCAGTGGCTTCCACCTGTCTATTGGCGGCCGCAGCCAAAGTTTTTTTTAGGAGGCAAAAGTTTTTAAAGGCCGACGCTAATAGGGAGGCGGAAGCTAATGGTGGCCGCTTTTATAAGAAGTTTTTGAGGCAAAACTATTTGGAAGCCGCCTCCAATAGCTTTCATATTTAAAACTTAGAACTTTTGTTTACATGCCTTAAGCAAAAATATAAAAATAAAAAGTTAATGACAAATACTTCAACTCAGTCAGTTTTTGATCGATAATTGATATTTTGTCGCCCTTACGTCACGCTAAAACTTTTATTTTCGGACTATTACATTAAGTTATTAATTTTAGTCATTATATATTGTAAAAGTATTTGAAAAACACAACATCTCTTAATAGTATTTTAAACTAATAAAATGTATTTATTTTGATACCGGTTTGAATTAAACTTTTTCCAATAATCCAAACTTTTACAAAAAAAAATTATTATTGATAGTAAAACTTTTTCGCTACAGAATTGAAAATGAAAAACGCGCTTTAGGGGCTGTATATACGGATAAAAATGATCCCGCCTAACCGGGATAAAAAATTTACTGAGATCTGATATAACTTTGGTCAAAAATATGAAGTGATTTTTGACAACAATTTATTTTCAAATATTTTAAATGATTTTTTTGTGAACGACTCTTCCTCTATTAACAATGATTTCAAAATCTCTCAACATTCGATAATTTCACAAAAATAAATTTTGAAATGATATCTCCGAGTTTTAAATTTCATAAAATTAGCGGCGATATACTAACATATATGTTTTATGCCATAAGACATATTATATATCCCATGATAAGTTTTTATGACAAAGTCTCGCAAAATATATAAATTTCAAATATTTCCTTTCTTTTTAAAAATAGCTGATGTCATACCTTGTTTCACGAAAGATGACTCAATGGATAAGTCATACTACCAATTAATAAGTATCCTTCTAATGGTATCCCTCCAGCTTTTAAAGTATTTAAACTAATTGTATTTGAGCAAATAAGGGTAATTGTCAAATAGTATTTATTGAGCCAAGATTGAACCTTCTGTTATGTGGCTTGAGTTTATGACTCTAAGCAAACACTTAATGTCATTGAATGGTTTAAATTTAACCATATGATCGCAAGTCCCCAGTTTTAATTTCTTATAGCTGGTTAAAAATATTCAAACAGCCAATTTATAATGGTTGGTGAGGACAAGATTTTTGTTTCGGATAAAGTTTAGCTACTCGGGGTTACAATTAATAAGGGTTTTTTGATAAGCAAAAAATCTAATAGTAGGTGCTTGGCTTTTTCTCAAATAAAAAATTTTCTCTCTTATAAATAAGCTACTATATTATTTAACGCGTTTATATTGTTTAATTTTACAGACTGACTTTGGATTTGGATGTTTTGTTCATAATGTAATCATAACCTTATTAATAAAATTCATAAAAAAGCACTTCATATTGCCTATAAAAGATTTGCATTGTCTTTAGATGAAATTTTAAATTAGAAAGTAATTGGAACCCATTTTCAAAACTTGCGATTTTTAATGATTAATGTTATTAAATCCCTTAATGTGTTAAACCATGAATTTATGAAAGGCTTCTTTATAAAGAAAACTTTACCAGTTCAAGTTAGATGTTGCAAAAAATTGATGCTGCCGCCCAAAGGCTCCAACCATAAAAATACAAATAATATTTTATATAAAGCCACCTTGCTCTGGAATTCCCTTGACAATAAAACTGTGTTTCCTTGACAAGAAAACAATGCTCAAAAGTATGCAGGTGTTAAAAAACAATATTTTACATAAGAATGAAGGAAAACGTTTATATGAAATTTGTAGAACTTAAATTTATTTATTATTATTATGAAACGTGTCATTTTTACAATTTTATAAACTTGTTTGTTCTTTTACGATATTTATGAAGTTATTTTTTTCTTTTTAAAATATTTATACACGATATTTTATTTAAGTACGTTGATACGCTTGTTGTTACCGATTTTTTATCACATTTTTATCGATATTTGTGCGCAAATAGTATTTATTAAGTTACTTTTTAAATGTGTCACAAATTTAAAGTTTTGAATTGCTCATCACAAAATCAAATCATTTCAGAAAGGACCAGAATGTATTGTTACTTACAGAGATTTAACTGGGTTGTTTTTTTTTTGCATTGTTTATGAAAAAAAATTATCTACTTTCTAAGCATTTTTTTTTATTATCGAAAATGCATCCTCAGTTTGAAGTCGTTTGGGAAAGTTGATTTTTTTTACGTCCTTTTTATTTTATTACAGTGCAAATTTTTCTAGCATTTATTACATCTTATATATTAAACATGAATAGAAATATTTTTTTGATTGTTTATTTTTATTACTATAAGTTTTGTACATATTTTTGGGGAACCACTTTAATAAATCTATAAAAAATATATAAAAGTCTGTTTTTGGAGAAAACTATTAAATTTATTTTAAAACTAATCAACTAGATCTCTTATTACTCTATGTTTATTATTATTATTTTTTTAATTTGATAATTTTTTTTAATAACATAGTACAATTTATTGCAATAATTAAAAACTTGGCGCAATGGTTAGAGTTCTGGCTAAACCCAAAAACACATGTCTGAGGTTCGATGCCACCTCTTGCCGAATAAGCAACATTGGTAAGATAGAAAAACTTTTTGGTATAATAATGCCATTCCACGCTGCTCTGTAATAAGATTGTTATGTCTTCTTCACATGAACAACTTAATAAGATAAAAAAAAGTTATGACAAACAGTCATTCTGGGTAACATTGAATACTAGTTTTAACTTTAAATAAAATTTTTTACAAACCAGATAACAAATATTTTTGCATAAAAGGTGTTCTGGTGATCTCCTTTTTCTAGTTTTTTATTAGTCTTTTTATTTGCTAGTTGTTTTTTAAGAAAAAGTTGAATACTATTACACTGAATGTCAATTTTATTTTTTTATTCAAAAAATTGTTTAGATTACTCTGTAATTGCATAAAACTAATTTTTGAATACATCTAATAAAATATTTTGACAATAAACATACAAGTCATTCAAAATAATACAAATCACTAAATAAACTTGTTGATCAAATTTTAGGGTTATGAAAGAAAATATTTCAAAGATATATATATCTCTACTCATAAGCATTGACTAAAAAAAATATTAAAGTGTTTAAGGTTAACAAAAAATTAGAATTATAATATCAGGAATGTGAATAAAATTAATGTCCCCTCTCTGAAACCAACATGTCATCATTTATTGTATACACACTCTCATCAATTGAGTAAGCCTCATTTGGAATATTCCCAAACAATTATTCAGCAATTTCAATTTTTTACTTCGCAAAGGAACAGAGTTTCCTCATACCCGATTAGATAAAACGCATTTTCAACAAGCTGTTGGATTTTGATTTTAGTAAATGTCATAAGTACTCTGTTTTGAGACACAGGTTTTTTAATATTATCATCGTCTCTTTCAACTTGAAAAATCAAAATCAACTTAGACGTGTTCATATGTCGCAAATCCATTATGTCGAGTTACAATAAACTCTTTTATAGCATAACCATGATCTTCGAAAACATGTGCATTGTTCCAATGTTTACTTGTTCCAATGAAAAATTTGCATCATTTTTAGACACTTGTAAAACTTCAATTGCTAATTGTCTCCAATAACTCGATAAACATCAATTGTTTTTCAAACAATTATCCAATATTGAGTTAAACATCAATCCCAGCAAACATGTCAGCGTTGAATCAACGTTGATAACCGGTCGCAGCGTAGAAAAAGCGTTGCAGTCACAAAAACAACGCGCTTTCAACGTTGAATCAATGTTTGTTTTTGTATACTAAATCGCGGTAAATTTAAACGTTGAATAAGCGTTGAAATTGTAACGTATTTTAAGCGTCTCAAAAAAAAACGTTTATTCAACGTGGAATAAACTTACGCAAAAAGCCACTTTAAAGACGATTCAAAATCTACGCTTTATCAACGTTAAAAATAAACCGCTTTTTAAACGTCACATTTTCAACGTTGAATAAGCGTATAAATTTCAACGTATATTATCTTCTCAAAAAATCTCGTTTATTCAACGTTGAACAAAAGTGCGCAAATAATCACTGTAAAAACGTCGCAAAGTTTACGGTTTATCAACGTCAGACATTAGCTGCTTTTTCAACGTATATAAGCCATTAATGAAACAGCGTTTATTCAACGTTACATACACCAACGTTGAAAATACGGTAGTTGAAAAACGTTGAAAAAGTGTTACTTTGCCAACGTTGATAAAACGTTGTTTTGACAACGTTGAGGAAGTGGCACATTGAAAATTATTGTCTCATTAACTAGCCATTACAAAAATAATTTGCCGTAAAGTAAAGGCAAGGAAAAATAATTAGAATGCATGCAGATGGTATAAAAAAAATATTTTAATAAAGTTATGTTTTATAACTTCTTTTTATTGCGGCTAATTTAAAACTTTTAGATTTTGCATCAAATTGTATATAATATACATAAATCTCAGGGTATATTCGGTTTTTTCAGGTTATTTTTGTTGATGATTTATTTATTTTAAGTTGACCATTTTAATAAATTGCAAAATTGTATTAAATATGTTATTTCTAAGTTAGAAGTAGCATTTAATTTAAATAAGATTCAGATGTTTAAACTAATATCAAAATTAATAAAATATAATAAGTCAGACTAAATTTAGTCTGTTAACAGACTGAATTTTTTATTTATTTGAAAAACTTTAAACACCTTACCCTAATTATAAAGCAAATACTTCAGTTTAAAATCTTATACCAATAATGAAAGTATGCATTATTATGTTTTTTTTTGTATAAAAACACGTTTGGATAAGAAACTTTATTTCCATTTTTTTGAAAAACTTATAATTTTAATAGGAAAAGTAATAATTCCTAATTATAGAGTTGGTGTTGTATATTTAATTCTAACATTTATTCTTTATCATATATTTTTATTTATTTAAATGCATGTATAATATGTATTTATGCATGTATATATGGGTAAATTTATGAATATATATAAAAGAAATATATACATTTTATATACGTATATATATATATATATATATATATATATATATATATATATATATATATATATATATATATATATATATATATATATATATATATATATATATATATATATATATATATATATATATATTTGTGTGTGTGTGTGTGTGTTTGTATATATTTAAATCATATATTTTAATTTGTTTTAATAATATGTATTCATGCATGTACATATAGCCAAATTTATGAATATATATAAAAGAAATGTATACATTTGATATACGTATATAAAATGTATATATTTCTAGTCCTAATATAAGAGTAAGTGTTGTATATTTAATTCTAACATTTATTCTTTATCATATCCCTTTGATATATAATTTTTTTTGTTTTAATATTTTTTATTTTTGCTTGTACTTATTAATATATAAATATAAGAAATATATAAATTTTATATACTTATATATATATATATATATATATATATATATATATATAATATATATATATATATATATATAAACATATATATATATACATATTTATATATATATATATATATATATATATATATATATGTATAATATATATGTATATATATATATAAAAATATATATGTATATATATACATATATATATATATATATATGTATATATATATATATATTTATATATATATATATATGTATATATGTATATATATATATATATATATATATATATATATATATATATATATGTATATATGTATATATATACATATAAATGCGTACATTATATATATATATATATATTTATATATATATATATGTGTGTGTATATATATATATATATATATATATATATATATATATATATTTGTTTATAAATGTATGTATATATATATATATATATATATATATATATATGTATATATATATATATATATATATATATATATATATATATATATATGTATATATATATATATATATAAATATATATATATATATATATATATATGTATAACATAAACATATATGTATATGTAAATATATATATAATTAAATATATATATATATATATGTTTAGATATATGTTTAGATATATATATATGTATATATATACATATATATGTTTATATATATATATATGTTTACATATATGTTTAGATATATATATATATATATCTAAATATACATATATATATATATATATATATATATATATATATATATATATATATATATATATATATATATATATATATACTCTTGTTACAGCTGATATCTGTCTTCCACATGATTCCTTTACCTTTGTTAGTGAAGCATGGGGCACCTCTTCTTGGATTGATCACTGCCTTGTCTCCCAAATTTCTCTATGCAATGTTAATAACTTTGAAATAATTCAGTCAACTAGTTCATCTGATCATTTACCTTTAGCGTTTGATATCTCGTTTAAAATTAATATATCTTCTTCTTATACTGCTCAACTTACTTTGACAAGATCTCCTAAAATAAATTTTAATGCTTTGTCGACCATTATGATAAAGGAGTATACTTCCACTGTGTCTAACTTAGTGTCTTCAATTAATGGGGGTCAGTTTGAAGTAATTAACTGTAGTAATGTACATTGTAACTCACATGAGCATGTTAAGCAGATTAACCACCTGTACAATATTCTGAATGAATGTCTTACTCAATCTTCATCTCAGTGTTTTAATTATTCTAAATCAAGTTTAAATAGAAAACAACCTATGACAGGTTGGACAGATTATGTTAAAGATGCTCATAAGGCTGTTAAAGATGCGTTCTGCTTATGGCGCAGCTATAATAAACCAAAATTTTGGCCCAATCTTCAATCTTTTTAAAAATCCAAGAGCCTTATATAAATATGCCATTCGTTTCTGCAAAAAAAACGAAGATACTATAAAAACAGAAAAGCTGGCTAACAGTTTAGCAAATAAAAACTATACCAGTTTCTGGTCTATCGTGACTTCTATTCGCAGCGATAAATGTAGTCTTCCACCTTCTATTGACTCTGCCTCAGGTCCTGATAATGTATGCCACATGTGGTATAATAACTATTCCACCCTGTTCAACTCAGTCAAGCCAGCATGCAATATAAATGACAACTTTATAGTTAAACACTGTAATCTTCTTAAAGATGATGCCTTTCTTGTCACTCCTGATGAGGTCCAATCTATCATAAATTGTATGTCCTGTGGAAAAGCAGCTGAACGTTTTGGACTTAAGTTGGAGCATTATCTCTGTGCTAGCACAAATTACTTAAATTTTTTATCTTTATGTTTTTCCTCCATGCTTTGCCATGGATACATGCCTATTGGTGCTTCACACTCTGTTATTTCTCCTGTGGTTAAAGATAAGAATGGTGACATCTCCGATTCTGCTAATTATCGTCCAATTGCTTTGGTGACAATTTTCTCCAAGATTTTGGAACATATTTTTGTCTCACGCATTAATGAAAGTTTCACAGGGACTCCAAACCAATTCGGATTTAAGGAAAACCATAGCACTTTTATGCCAGTTCTTATTATAAAAGATATTTAAAATTTTTACCTATCACATGGTTCAAATATGCATGTGGCATTTATTGACATTAGTAAAGCCTTTGATAGAGTTCGCTTTGATACACTATTTACAAATCTAAAATTATCTCTGGTGTAACTTTACGCTTATTTATTGTCTGGAATGTTGGTCAAACAGCTCAGATCCTTTGGGGTGGAATATTTTCCAAAACATTTAATATCAGTAATGGAGTGCGACAAGGAGGTGTACTGTCTCCTCTTCTATTTAATATATATATTAACGATCTTAGTGTTTTACTCAATAAAACTACCGTAGGCTGTTGCTTGGGCTCTTCTCTTGTTAACCATCTTCTTTATGCTGATGATATTGTCCTATGTGCACCCTCAGCCAAAGGTCTCCAGATCTTACTTGATTTATGCTCCAGTTATGCTGTGAAACATGACATAGTTTATAACAATATTAAGTCTCAAATAATGTTTTTTGAAATTTATAAACCTCTTATAAATAGCCCTAGTTTCACATTATCTGGCATGGTTCTCACATACACTAGTCATTATAAATATCTGGGTCACTTGATCTCAAACGATATGCAGGATGACAAAGATATTTTAAAACACATTCGTTCTATCTATGCTAAAGCTAACCTCATCCGTAGAAAGTTCAGCTCTACACAGATACAAACAAAGATCATGTTATTTAATGCCTTTTGCAGCCCAATCTATGGATGTCAGCTGTGGTATCTTTGGAGAAAAGACACATTCCATCGCCTATGTGTTGCATATAATAATGCACCTCGCTTGATATTAAACAAGCCACCATGGAACAGTGCAAGTGAATTATTTGTGAAACATGGTGCCCATTCACTTAATGTTGTAATTCGCAAGGAACAATACTCCTCACTGTTACTGCTGCAGAATAGTGAGAACCTCGTCATAAAAGCTTTTGTTAACTCTGACAGGTTCTTGCTGTCTCCACTGATGTTTAAATGAAGAGCTGAGTTATATTTATAACACTTTAGTTTCTTATCTTTATTTTATTTATTTATTATTATTTTTTTTTTCTTGGGTTTTGTTTATATTCAAGTGCGATAGTCTTTGTTTTATTATAATCCACTTTATTAAACCCATTGTATATTTATTATATTGGCCCTTGAGCCTGTCAATAAATTTTGATTGATTGATTGATTGATATATATGTATATATATATAATATATATATATATATATATATATATATATATATATATATATATATACATATATATGTTTATATATGTATATATACATATATATTATATGTATAAATATATATATATATACCTTTATATATATATATATGCGTATATAAAATGTATATATTTCTTATATATATATACGTATATAAATGTATATAAAAAAAATATATATATATATATATCTATATATATATATATATCTATATATATATATATATATATATATATATATATATATATATATATATATATATATATATATATATATATATATACATATATATATATATATATATATATATATATATATATATATATATATATATATATATATATAAATATATATATATATATATATATATATATATATATATATATATGTATATATGTATATATATATATATATTTATATATATATATATGTTCATAAAATGATGCCTTATTTTTAGATGATCTATTACAATGACTTCACAATCTTGGGCTTTAGTTGTTTATTTTAAAAACAGATTGAAGCAGAGGCAGTTGTTCCATGTTGTTGGGTAAAAAATGGTTGGTTATTTTTGTCAACTGGTTTTCATGCAATGAAAGCTGCCCATAATAATTTTTCAATTGAATTTTCATGGAACAAGGTTAGAGTTAAAAGAATTAAAGTAACTGGAGGTCATTAAATTTTACAGTACTCTGCTATTTTAGTTGTTTTATATAATTAAAAAAACTATTATAGTTTTATACTAATGGTGAAGTACTATATCAAATAAACTTATTTCTTATTTTTATTTTGGGATATGTAATATTTTGAATCTGTTTATTGTATTATGATTGCCTAGATATATATCGTAATCTGTTTACACTGATTCTAAATTTTAGTTTTTACATTTTTGTTTATATTTGTTTTACTAAATAATTACTAATTAGTATCTATTATTAGATAAAGATGTAGGCAAAGGATTTAATTTTACGACTACAGAGGACTCCGAAAAATAATGTAAGTAATTATGTTGGTGAATGATTGTGTTTCTCTTTGCATTTAACTTTTCTTTGTTTTTTTAATGGTAAAGAATAAATAAAATTTAATATTAACTAATGGTCATAGCTGATTTCAATAATACTGTTTAAATTTTTTTAAATTGTGATAATTTAATTTTAGGTGTAAGTCTATTTAGTAAAGTTCTGGTAGATCAAACATAGAGGAATGATATGGTTTTAACTGGTTTCCATCTTATGAACGAAGTACATTATGTGCTTTGAATTGATGGTTTATAGTTACACCTATTGAAGTAAGTTTAATTTAGTTAATTTATGTATGGAATTGTGACTATTTTTAGTTCTAAAATTTGACTTTCATAAAATTAAATATATATTTATGTGTATATATATATATATATATATATATATATATATATATATATATATATATATATATATATATATATATATATATATATATATATATATATATATATATACAGTGACACACACAATTTTGTAACTTTGTTGATTAATCCAAAACTCAAACAAAAAAAACAAAATTATTTACGTCGTAATCTACATAACTGCAAAAGTTTTATGTTTTTTTTAAATTTGATTGTAAAGAAGAAAAAAAATATTTATAATTTTTTTAACTCATTGTAAAAGTAACTCTATTAAATGAAATGAGCTATCTTACAATTTTTCTGTCCAAAGTAAATGTGACAAAAGTAAGAAACATCAAAATTTTTATTATGAATATAATGTTTTGTCAATAAATTTTATTACAAATGCAAGAATATCATGTCTGATTTTCATTTTATTAGTTTGTTGTGCCACCTTTTGCTTTTACGACTGCTTCTAAACCTCTTGGCATGCTTTTTACAAGCTTTGATGTGATGTCAGCATCAATTGAATTCCAAGTTTCAATAAGAGCCTCTTAAAATTTTTTTATATTTGTTCGTTTTGAAGGAGTTATTTTAGATTTTAAAATTGCCCATATATTTTCAACAGAGTTAAGGTTTGGTCTTTGTGGCAGCCATTTAAGGATGTTAGCTTTACTTTTTTTTGAAGAACTGCTTTGCATTTTTGCATGTGTGTTTAAGGTCGTTGTCATTTTGAAAAAAAATTTGCAATCATTTCTTTAACGGATTGACATAAATTTTTTGAAAGCCAATCAACATACAACTTCCCTGTCATTATGCATTCAACATTCACCAGTCGTCCGACACCATTTGATTCAAAACATCCCCAAGCCATAGGCGAGCCACCTCCATGCTTGACTGTTTTTGTAAGATTTCTATCTAAGAGTGCATCACAAAGTCTGCGCCAAACTCTTTGTCGTTTTTTAAAGCCAAATATTTGACATTTATTCTCATCAGACCATAACACTAAGTTCCAAAATGCCTCACTCTTGTTAATATGCAGTTTTGCAAGTGCTAAAAGTTTCTTTTTGTTTATACGACTATTAAGGGGTTTACTTTTCTGAAGAAGGTTTATTTAAACCATCTAAATTATTAAACCACTTAAATTAAGTCTTTTCTGTGCAGTTCGACGGGAAACATTTAAATAAGTATTTTCAACTATCTGTTTTGAGGTTATTGTTGAATTTTTTTTTTCTATCAGTGCAATTAAGATATTGGTTCTTTTTGAAGTCTTAATGGGGCGACCAAGTCTTTCCTGATTTTCAGCAGAACCAGTTGTTTCATATTTTATACACATCTTCCTAACACCACTTACTGATATTTGATATTTTTCATCACATTGCTTGTAGGTTAGGCCCTTTTTTCGATCACAAGTGACCTGAAATCTGATGTCCAATGAATAATTTTGATGATAAACCATTATTATTATTAGTTTTACTTTTTCTAAAATTGTATTCCAAAAAATATAGTTTAAAATGCTTATTGTTAATAACTTTAACAAAATATTTTTGATATTAATCCTTTTTAGTGAGTAGTTATTGACAAAACATATTTCATAATAAAAATGTAGATGTTTCTTACTTTGGTCACATTTATTTTAGACAGAAAAACTATTAGTTAGCAAATTTCATTTAATAGAGTTAAATTTGCAATGAGTTAAAAAGAGGCATAAATATGTATTTTTTTCTTTTGGAATCAAATTAAAAAAAAAACATAAAATTTTTTCGGTTATGTAGGTCCTGACGTAAATAATTTTGTTTTTATTGTTTGAGTTTCGATTTTATCATTAATGTTACTTAATTTTGCCTGTGACTGTATATATATATATACATAAATGTATATATATATATATATATATATATATATATATATATATATATATATATATATATATATATATATATATATATATATATTCATATATATTTATATATATATATATATATATATATGTATATACATATATATATATATATATATATATATATATATATATATATATTTATAGACTGTATATATATATATATACATAAATGTATATATATATATATATATATATATATATATATATATATATATAAATATATATATATATATATATAAATATATATATATATATATATATATATTCTTATATATATATATATGTATGTACATATATATATATATATATATATATATATATATATATATATATATATATATATATATTCTTATATATATATATATGTATATACATATATATATATATATATATTTATATATATATATATATATATATATATATATATATATATATATATATATATATATATATATACAGTAAACTCCCGGTTAATCAAACCTCCAAACCTCCAAGGGGTATAAGAATTTACTTCAAATAACCCAAAATTCGAATAACTGAAAATGATCTTTAAAATGACCTACTTTAAGTTACTTTCAAATTTTAATAAAAGTAGAAAGTAAAAAAAGAAAAGAGCCTTGGAATGAGGTGTTTTTTAAGTTTTATTCGTGTTAAACATTAAATATTTTACAATTTATTGAAAAAATAGTCGGGTTTTTTTTTTTTTTTTGTTCCTTAAATGTGTTTTTTTATCGTCAAGGAGAGCAAAAAATTGTTTTGAATATATATATATATATATATATATATATATATATATATATATATATATTTATATATATATATATATACATATATATTTATATATATATATATATATATATATATATATAATTTATATTTACATATAATTTATATATATATATAATTTATATATTTATATATATATATATACATATAATTTATATATATATATATATATATATTTATATATAATTTATATGTATATATATATATAGTTTATATATATAATTTATATATATATAGTATATATAATTTATATGTATATATATATATAATTTATATATATATATGTCATATATATATATATATATATAATTTGTATATATATATTTATATAATTTATATATGTATACGTATAATTATATATATATATATATAAATATATATATATATATATATATATATATATATATATATATATATATATATATATATATATATATATATATATATATATATATAATTTATTTATCTACATATTTTATAATAAAATATAAATTGTATATAATAATAGGTAATATGTATGTATTTATATTTACTTTTTAAATTTAATAATAATCATACTAATTCAATACCATTTTTTTACATTTGCTTTTAGACTACTAATAGTACAAGTTTTATTTTTTGATTTAGATTTTGTATCTCAATGATATCCTGGCCTATCGATACGACATCCTGTAAATTGTATTTTTATATATAGCATAAATATATATACAAACACTCACACACACTCATAAATCTTAAAGAAAATGTTTATATTTTTATATATATATATCTATAAATTGTATATTTTAAGCTTTTTTTATATTTTTTATTGTATATTACTGTTTGTATTAAAAATTGATTTGGAAATATTGCAAGAGCAGAGTTCAACCTACAATTTAGTTTTATTTGTCAAATCAATATTTATTATAGCCACGTTTTATTACGTTAAATAATATTTTGCGATATTTTGTGCAGCTTATTTAAAGCGTTGATTCAACGTTATATTTTAACCATTACTCGACGTCTTTGAGTCACGTTAAATTGACGTTTTACTAACAACGTTACAAATCCTTGCAAAATAGACTACTTTAACAGCGTTTATGCAACGCTTTTTAGGTAACGTTTTTTCAACGCTAAGTTGCGACGTTTATTCAACGCTTTTTATGTAACGCTTTTTCAACGTTTAGTTGCGACGTTTTTGTAACGTCATTTAGTAACGTTTTTTCAACGTTACGCAATAACGTTTAATCAACGTCTATTAAACAACGTTACATATCTTTGCAAAATCGATTACTTTGTCAACGTTTCCGCAACATCTTTTGCGACCGGTTTTCAACGTTGATTCAACGTTGACATGTTTGCTGGGATAGTTCACATTTTATTTAAGTTGTTTATGTCATCTGGTATTATTGCAATTATTATGATATCAAAGTTCTGAATATTTGAATAATTTTATATGACACACATTTAGTTAAAACACTTTAAGACACTTTTTCTTTCAACAGCGGATATGTCAAGATAAAGCTCCCAGCAAACATGTCAGCGTTGAATCAACGTTGAAAACCGGTCGCAGCGTAGAAAAAGCGTTACAGTCACAAAAACAACGCGCTTTCAACGTTGAATCAATGTTTGTTATTGTATACTAAATCGCGGTAAATTTAAACGTTGAATAAGCGTTGAAATTGTAACGTAATTTAGCTTCTCAAAAAAAGACGTTTATTCAACGTGGAATCAACTTACGCAAAAAGCCATTTTAAAGACGATTCAAAATCTATGCTTCATCAACGTTAAAAATAAACCGCTTTTTAAACGTCTCATTTTCATCGTTGAATAAGCGTATAAATATCAACTTATATTATCTTCTCAAAAAACCGCGTTTATTCAACGCTGAATAAAAGTACGCAAATAATCACTGTAAAAACGTCGCAAAGTTGAAGGTTTATCAACGTTAGACATTAGCTGCTTTTTCAACGTATTTAAGCTATTTATGAAACAACGCTTATTCAACGTTATAAATGTGGTATACCAACGTTGAAAATGTGGTAGGTAAAAAACGTTGAAAAAGTGTTATTTTGCCAACGTTAATTAAACGTTGTTTTGACAACGTTGAGGAAGTGACACATTGAAAATTATTGTCTCATTAACTAGCCATTACAAAAATAATTTGCCGTAAAGAAAAGGCAATGAAAACTTAATAGAATGCATGCAGATGGTATAAAAAAAATATTTTGATAAAGTTATGTTTTATAACTTCTTTTTATTGCGGCTAATTTAAAACTTTTAGATTTTGCATCAAATTGTATATAATATACATAAATCTCAGAGTATATTCGGTTTATTCAGGTTATTTTTGTTGATGATTTATTTATTTTAAAATGACCATTTTAATAAATTGCAAAGTTGTATTAAATATGTTATTTCTAAGTTAAAAATAGCACTTAATTTTAATAAGATTCAGATGTTTTAAGTAATATCAAAATTAATAAAACATAATAAGTCAGACTAAATTTAGTCTGTTCACAGACTAATTTTTTTATTTATTTGAAAAACTTTAAACACCTTACCCTAATTATCAAGCAAATATTCAGTATAAAATCTTCGACCAATAATGAAAGTATGCATTATTAAGTTTTTTTTTTATAAAAACACGTTTGGATAAGAAACTTTAGGGTCATTCCATGCCAAGTGGTGCAAATTTTAATGAGGTCCCTCATGGACCATCTCAGACTTTATTGAAATTTTTTGATTTTGTACATATATATGTTAAAAGCATGTTTTGAAAATTTTAGATCAATATCTAATATGGTTCTTGAGAAAACGCTATTTAAGTAGTGGGCTATTTTGCATAAAATTTCACTCTACAAGAAAAAAGGGTTTTTTCATCATTTTTAACAGCCAATAACTTTTGAACAAGTTAGTTTTATACTTCAATTATTATAAGATAGCAAGTGTGCTGTGGATACTTTGAAAAAAGAAAAAAATATTATTTCTGGCATCTTAACTTTTTCCATAATGGCAGGCTAAAGTTGATTTTTTTGTTTTAAGAATAAGTTTTTTTGTGATTTTAAAGACCTTAATCTTAAAAACTAGTTACAAAGTTAATACAAATCAAATTGCCTGCTGATCTACATGTGGTGGATAAACATTTTTAAAAAAATCAGTTGATTAAAGAGCTGCATTCAAAAGTTATAGGTCTCCAAAATGAGTCAGATCGAGATTTTCGTAAAATTGATCTGTGATGCAAAGCATCTGTTACCTAAGATGGCACTTTTTTTTTTTTAAAATTTTTTATACGCATCAATTAAAGACTGTTAATTAATGAAAACCAAAAAAATTAATGGGCGCTTATTTATAACCCCCAAAAGGTAGTCTCTAAAAGTCAGGTAAATTTTCCATAAAATTCTGAAATTGACATAATAAATAAATGCATTAAATTATATAATGTTATTTATTATGAAATATCAATTAAAAAATATCAATGCTTAAAGCCTTTTAATCCCTTTAGATAAAGAACTTTTAAATCCCAATAGATAAAGTCCCCTCCCCTCTGTCCCCTCCCCTCTTTATAATACAATAATTTTTTTAATGAAAAACAAACAAAATGTTTTTAAGAAAATAAACAAAAATAATAAAATTTTCAAAAAGTTAAATTTCTCAAATAATAAAATAATCTCATTGATTTCTTTTAAGTCAATACTATAAAATCTTCCACTGTTTGACTGGACTTTAAGAGATTGCACTTTGCATAAAATATGCATTAGAGGTACCCAACAAAGATCATCTCTGCATGGCCACGTAAACTTGTTACATAAAGACTTTTTCATGAATTTCATATGAAGATCTTGATGCTCTTCTGAAATACTAAGAATATTTCCTAAATACCATTGAGCATCGTAAACGCAGGCCACATTCTCCTGGTGAGTAACTGGAAATTTTATTAATATAAATTCTGCAAGTAGAAAAATCCACATTAGTGCAAATAATATCAAATGAGACTCTTCTTATTTTTATTGTGGTAAGTGACATTGGGATTAAACTGTGGTGGTTTCGTGTCCCAGGTATTGTCGAACAAGAACGATATCTCTCTTCCAAATTGAAGTTTGTAGTATGTGTTTCTATTGAAACTTTGTCAACAAAAAAAAAAGATATTCCTTTGACATGTTGAACACACCAGCTGTACATTTTGCTTGGTGTGTCAATAGGATCGTTTAGTGATTGTAGACTGGCTCGTGCAACAAGACGTTTCACTGTTCCACCAACACCATCACAAGGGCTTTTACCATGCGATGTTGTAAAAAAGTGCCACTCTGCAGTCATATCAAAATCGTGTTTATGGTAGCATAAGTTGATAAGATTTTTGTAATTTTTATATTGTGATGCAGCTCCATCACTAAAATAGATAATGTGTTCAAATGTTTGTAATTGTTTAAGTTTATCAATAACATTACCGATAAAGCAATGAACAGCATCTGTTCCATGTTTCAGATGATCTGATATAACACAATAACTTTGACTATCAAGTTTTCCATCTTTTATAAAATACGCAACAAAGGGGTGCACAGTTGCTTGGCTGTTATTCCAGTGAAAACCTTGCACTGCATCCTGTATTAGAAAACTATAGTTTTCTGCAGTCAAGAAGAATCAAAGCTTGATTTTCTTTTAAATTAGTTTTCAAATGTTGGTAGTAGGTGGCTTGACTTTTTGATATAAAATGATGCACTCGTAAACTATCTAACTGTTCATAAACCATTTCAATAAATTCATCTAAAGGTAGAGTTGCTGGTACTAAAGTACATTGGTAATTTGATTTTTGCCATTGATAAAAGTTAACTTCACTAATTTCTTTTTCTGTAAACAAAGTGTCAATGTAGTCTAACAAAACCTTTTTAGCAGGACATTTATCGCAGCTATGCAGCATACAATCTCTATTTTCAATGCTACAAACCATTAACTTTAATAAGATTTTGTAATCAGAAATTCCAGGAATTTTCTGTACAAGGAGCTTTACATTTTGATGGTACTGGCAAACACAAACTGCATGCAGACCAGAAGCACCACCCACAGGAATGCACCACTTGGGCCTTAGCTCACAAAATTTTGAAAATCCAACTTTAAGATAATTATATTTCTTTTTAAACTCTTTATGTAGCTCTTTCATATTGACTAGTAGAAGGCGCTTTTGGATATGTTGCTTTTTACTATCTACTTTAACTGAAACAAACTCTTTTTTTCCTGGACAAACCCTTGAATATTCATCGCATTTGTAGAAATGAACAACCTCTGTAATTACATCTTCGCTTAGTTTTCTACCCGATTTTGGAGAAGGTTTTGATAGTATTCCACTTTTTTTACTTAATTTTCCGGCTTGTACTACAGATCTTTTTGAAGTAAAAAAAAACTTCTGAGTTTTCTCTATTGACCAACTGTCTGGAGTGAGTGTAAGAAGTGTGATTTTTTCAGAATTTGACAATGTTTTTTCAAATTTTGACTTAATTTGAGTCATAATATTGTCTAAATCTGTGTTTGTTTTTTTCAAACATTTTTTTGAGGGTAATTCAATTCCACAAAGTGCAGCTATTTCTAAACCTAGCACATTGGCAACAGCCTTTTGTGTATGAGCTCTTACGCTATCAATTTTACGCTTTCCATATGCAACTCTATCTTTTTTTGAAACAAGTTTTAGAGGTGAGCATCCAAAACTTGCAATACTTGAATTAAGATCTTCTTTTAATGTATGGTTGTCAACATAAATTTCTTTTTCTTGGAGTTCATTTTCTTTTGTATTATGTTTGCAATTCAGAACTTTTCTGCAACTAGTGCAAATTTTTTGACCAGGTATTAAACCAAAATCTTTGGCATATGAAAGACTGATAACTCTAAGAGAATCTAAAAAATAACGGAAATAATTATTAAATATTTTTTTTTTTATTTATTTAGTGTTAATAAGGTATTTTTATTAAATTAAGATATTAAATATTGAAACTTACTTTTCACATTTTTTGCGTGCTTGTTCAACGGATTACAACAATACCTGCGATGTTCATTCTCATACCTGACAAGTAAACTTTCTCGTGATAGCTACAAATAAAATCTATGGGATTTATTTTGCTTCTCAAAGAAATAAGCTCTTGGTTTAGTTTAGACAGTTGTTGGTAGCGTTTACTTTTATTAGATAGATAGCACTGTTCATTTAATGCTTTACCAATACAGCAAGTAGAAAGCTCAGGCATATTACTTATTATTAATTAGTTCTAAAATACAACAATTTATTTGGTTTTATTAGTACTTTTTAGATTGACATACTAGTAATATAGAATTAAATGAAACAATAACTAAACTTTTAAAAAGTAATAATTTTTTATGGAAAACTTACCTGACTTTTAGAGACTACCTTTTGGGGGTTATAAATAAGCGCCCATTAATTTTTTTGGTTTTCATTAATTAACAGTCTTTAATTGATGCGTATAAAAAATTTTATAAAAAAAAAAAAGTGCCATCTTAGGTAACAGATGCTTTGCATCACAGATCAATTTTACGAAAATCTCGATCTGACTCATTTTGGAGACCTATAACTTTTGAATGCAGCTCTTTAATCAACTGATTTTTTTAAAAATGTTTATCCACCACATGTAGATCAGCAGGCAATTTGATTTGTATTAACTTTGTAACTAGTTTTTAAGATTAAGGTCTTTAAAATCACAAAAAAACTTATTCTTAAAACAAAAAAATCAACTTTAGCCTGCCATTATGGAAAAAGTTAAGATGCCAGAAATAATATTTTTTTCTTTTTTCAAAGTATCCACAGCACACTTGCTATCTTATAATAATTGAAGTATAAAACTAACTTGTTCAAAAGTTATTGGCTGTTAAAAATGATGAAAAAACCCTTTTTTCTTGTAGAGTGAAATTTTATGCAAAATAGCCCACTACTTAAATAGCGTTTTCTCAAGAACCATATTAGATATTGATCTAAAATTTTCAAAACATGCTTTTAACAAAATCAAAAAATTTCAATAAAATCTGAGATGGTCCATGAGGGACCTCATTAAAATTTGCACCACTTGGCATGGAATGACCCTTTATTTCCATTTTTTTGAAAAACTTCTAATTTTAATATGAAAAATGTTAAGTCCTAATTATAGAGTTGGTGTTGTACATTTAATTCTAACATTTATTCTTTATCATATATTTTTATTTATTTTAATAATATGTATTTATGCATATATATATATGGGTAAATTTATGAATATATATAAAAGAAATATATACATTTTATATATGTATATATAATGTTTATTTTTCTAGTCCTAATTTTAGAGTTGGTGTTGTAAATATAATTTTAACATTTATTATTTATTACATACCTTTGATATGTATTTTTATTTATTTTAGTTCTATGTATTAATGCATGTAATTATGAATATATATATGTATATATATATAAATATATATATATATATATATATATATATATATATATATATATATATATATATATATCAGAAATATATACATTTTATATATACATATATATTTATATATATATATATATATGTATATATATATATGTATAGATATATATGTATATATATACATATATATATACATACATATATATATATATATATATATATATATATATATATATATATATATATATATATATATATATGTATATATATATATGTGTGTATATAATATATACATATATATATAATATATATATATATATATATATATATATATATATATATATATATATATATATATATATATATATACATATAAACATATATATTTGTTTATAAATGTATATATATATATATTTATATATATATATGTATATATACATATATATACATTATATATATATATATATATATGTATATATAGTGTGTATATGTATATATATATATATGTATATATACATATATATACATATAAACATATATATTTGTTTACAAATGTATATATATATATATATATATATATATATATATATAATATAAACATATATGTATATATAAATATATATATATATATATATATATATATATATATATATATATATATATTTATATATATATATATATAGTTATATATATTTATATATATATGTAAATAAAACAAATGATGCCTTTTTTTTAGATGATCTATTACTATGACTTCACAATCTTGGGCTAAAGTTGTTTATTATAAAAACAGATTGAAGCAGAGGCAGTTGCTGTATGTTGTTGGGTAGAAGATGGTTGGTTATTTTTGTCAACTGGTGTTCATGCAATATAAGCTGCCTATAATAGTTTTCCAATTGATTATTCATGGAACAAGCTTAGAGTTAAAAGATTTAAAGTTACTGGAGGTCATTAAACTTTATAGTACTCATTGCTATTTTAAATGTTTTATATGAATAAAAAAACTGTTATAGTTTTATATTAATGGTGAAGTATTATATCAAATAAACTTCTATAATTAACGGTGAAGTACTATATCAATTAAACATCTAATAAGTCTTATTTTTCTTTTGGGATAAGTAAAATTTTGAATCTGTTTATTGTATTATGATTGCCTAGATATATATCGTAATCTGTTTGCACTGGGTCTACATTTTAGTTTTTACATTTTTGTTTATATTTGTTTTACTAAATAATTACTTATAAATATCTATTATTAGATACAGAAGTAGGCGAAGGATTTAATTTTACGACTACAGAGGACTCCAAAAAAGAATGAAAGTAATTATGTTAGTGAATGATTGTGTTTCTCTTTGCATTTAACTTTTTATATGGTGAAGAATAAATAAAACTTAATATTAACTATTAGTCATATCTGATTTTAATAATACTGTTTAAATTTTTTTGACATGTGATAATTTGATTTTAGGTGTAAGTTTATTTAGTAAAGTTCTGGTGGATCAAAGATAGAGGAATGATATGGTTTTAACTGGTTTTCATCTTATGAGCAAAGTACATTATATGATTTAAATTGATGGTTTATAGTTACAACTATTCAAGTAAGTTTAATTTAGTTAATTTATGTATGGAATTGTGACTATTTTTAACTGTAAAATTTGACTTCCATAAAATGTATTATATATATATATATATATATATATATATATATATATATATATATATATATATATATATATATATATATTTATATATATATATATATATATATATATGTATATGCATATATATATGTATATATGTATATATATATATGTATACATAGATATATATATAAATATATAGATATATATATGTATATATATATATATATATATGTATATATATATATATATATATATATATATATATATATATTTATATATACATGTATAGCATTAACATTTTTGATAAATTCAGAACTCTAACAATAAAAACAAAATTATTTACGTTGGAATCTACATAACTTCAAAAATGTTTTTTTAAAATTTGATTGTAATCAAGAAAAAAAATATTTATATATTTTTTTAAATCATTGTAAAAGTAACTCTATTAAATGAAATGAGCTATTTTAAAATTATTTTAGATTTCAAAATTGCCCATATATATTTTCAACAGGGTTAAGGTCTCGACTTTGTGGCGGCCATTTAAGGATGTTAGCTTTACTTTTTTTTGAGGAACTGTTGTGTCGCTTTGCATGTGTGTTTAGGGTCGTTGTCATGGTGAAAAAAAAATTTGCGATCAATTCTTAAATGGATTGACATAAATTTTTTGAAAGCCATTCAACATACAACTTCCCTGTCATTATACATTCAACATTCACCAGTCGTCCCACACTATTTGAATCAAAACATCCCCGAGCCATAGGCGAACCACCTCCATGCTAGACTGTTTTTTTAAGATTTCTATCTAAGAGTGCATCACAAAGTCTGCGCCAAACTCTTTGTTGTTTTTTAAGCCAAGTATTTGACATTTATTCTTATCAGTCCATAACACTAAGTTCCAAAATGCCTCACACTTGTTAATATGCAGTTTTGCAAATGCTAAAAGTTTTTCTTTGCTTATACGACTAATGAGGGGTTTACTTTTCTGGAGAAGGTTTATTTAAACCACCTAAATTATTAAACCACTTAAATTAAGTCTTCTCTGTACAGTTCGATAGGAAACATTTAATTTAAGATTTTCAACAATATGCCTTTAGGTTATTGTTGAATTTTTTTTTTTATCAATGCAATTAGGATATTGGTTATTGTTGAAGTCTTAATGGGGCGACCAAGTCTTTTCTGATTTTCAGCAGAACCAGTTGTTTCATACTTTATACACATCTTCCTAACACCACTTACTGATATTTGAAATTTTTCATCTCATTGCTTGTAGGTTAGGCCTATTTTTCGATCAAAAGTGACCCGAGATCTGATGTCCAATGAATAACTTTGATGATAAACCATTATTATTATTTTAACTTTTTCTAAAAATAAATTCCAAAAAAATAGTTTAAAATGCTTATTGTTAATAACTTTAACAAAATATTTTCGATGTTAATACTTTTAAGTAAATAGTTATTGACAAAGCATTATATTTCATAATAAAAATGTAGATGTTTCTTGTTTTTGTCACATTTATTTTAGACAGAAAAACTCTAAGTTAGCAAAGTTCATTTGATAGAGTTACTTTTGCATTGAGTTAAAAAGAGTTATAAATGTTTTTTTTTTCTCTCTGGAATCAAATTTTAAAAAACTTAAAACTTTTGCAGTTATATAGATTCTGACGTAATTAGTATTATATATATATATATATATATATATATATATATATATATGTATATATATATATATATATATATATATATATACATATATACAAAATTATATAATTTTGTATATATATACAGTATCGGACAAAACGAGTGCAACCAAATAATGCTAATTTAGTTTCTTTATATAAAAGTGCTGCATTTTTTCAATTTAGAGAAATAACTATGTAATTGTTTAGAGACAAAGTTCTTCAAGTTTTATTCATCACAAAGTTCATGATTTGTACACGAAAATTAATAAATTAATCAAAAGTATTAAAAAAAGTTGATTTCCTTCTGGACAAAACAAGTGCAACTCGACAAAATGTTGACCAAGCTGTATTTCGCTATCAATATTTCGTGGCGAATCCTTTGTTGTCGATCACAGCCTTGCATCTTCGAGGCATAGATTTGATCAGGTGATCAATGAAACTTTGTGGAATTGCTGCCCAGGCCTTTTGGATTTGTTCAAACAGTTGATCCTTATTATGAACACCTTCACGATTAACTCTGCGGTTGACGATCTCCCACAGGTTCTCGATAGGGTTGAGATTCGGAGATTGAGGCGGCCAATCCATCACCGATAGGTGGTTGTCTTGAAACCACTGCTTGACTACTTTTGCAGTGTGTTTCGGATTGTTGTCTTGCTGAAAAACCCATTTTATTGGCATATTCCATTCAGCATGAGGTAACATAACATCTTTCAGGATATTTTTATACATGAAACGATCCATTATTCCATCGTTTTGATGTATTGGACCTAGACCAATAGCATAAAAACACCCCCAGACTATTACATTGCTTCCACCATGCTTCACGGTCTTATGGCAGTAAATCGAGGCGTTTTCCGGCCGGTCAACGTACATGGCAAATGCCATCGCTCCCAATGATGTTTAACTTCGATTCATCACTGAACAGGACAGTTTCCCATTTCTGCACATTCCAGTCAATATGAGATGTAGCAAACAAGAGTCTTTTTTTCTAGTTTTATAGTGAAATCAGCGGTTTCTTTGCAGGGCGTCGGGAAAACAATCCGGCCTCAACAGCACGTCGTCTGATTGTTCGGTCCGATACAGACAGCTCTAATTGCTGTTGTATCTCAACTGATGATATCCAGGGATCCTTCTTGACGGATCTGACAATCATAGAATCCTCTCTAGAAGTGGTGGAACGCGGTCTTCCACCTTTGTTATCTGCTGCCAAGTTCCCCGTAGAACGATATTTGGAACATAGTCTTGATACGGTCCATTTTTTCACGCGATATTTATCATAAATACTTTTTTGTGACATTCCACTTACGTAATCGCCAATAATTTTTTTTCTTAGTTCCAACCCAAGACTGTCGGGAGCCATTTTTGCACTTGAAGTTATAAAAGTAATAAAAATAAATAATCACGCTTCTCAAGGCTTACCGTGTTACATTTACCTTGTGATGATACAATAATGCTCTGTGGAACACAACGTCTTGCTTGGATGTGGACTGTATTGATGTAATGAAACACTTGTTGTATTTCACTTCTTGTATTGATGTTCTTCGATAAAACACTTTGATAAAACTCACTTCGATAAACTGTCTTGATAATACTGACTGATTAATTTCCATATACTGACTGAATTACATGTTGATTTACATGTCTCTTATATAGTAAAATGAACCTGTGTGAACCTGTTCTGGATGATTCTAGATGCTTCTTTTCGATGCTTCTGAAAGCTTCTGGATGCTTCTGGATGCTACTGGATGCTTCCAGAAGCTTCTTCTGGAAACTTCTGGAAGCTTTTGCATGCTTCTGGAAACTTCTGGATACTTCCTTTAATTATAAAAAAACTTCCGTGACGTTGACATGGACCAGACTAAAGAAAATGAAACAAACCAAAAAAGTTGCACTTGTTTTGTCCGCTGCAAAATGGCACTTGTCAACAAAATTCTGCCTGTGTGCTGTCACCTGTCAGCTGATTGCTCATGTCATGGCATGCTATGACTCCAGACTCCTGAACTGTTTGCTGTGGTAGTATAGTTCGTTTCGTTTTTAAGACATGTAAAATTAGGGACACTTTTTAGCATTGTTCGATGTTGGTTGCAAATGTTTTGTCCAATACTGTATATATATACAAAATTATATAATTTTGTATATATATATATATATATATATATATATATATATACACAAAATTATATAATTTTGTGTATATATATATATATATATATATATATTAGTGATGTACCGATTAATCGGCATCGGCTTAATCGGCCACTTTTTGTACAATCGGAATCGGTATCGGCATCGGTCTTTTTTTATTAATTTACCGATAAGCATTACCGATGGCATTTTAGTATTTTTATCCTGCATTTTGATAATTATTAAATAATAAATAATCTAAACTTTATGCATCGCTTAGAATTTTTAGAAGAATTGTTTATTTTGACTTTGTTTACAGGCAAGTTTATTTATTTGGGTCCAAGTATTTGTTTACCAGTACGGATTCTATGAAAAAATTTACCCAATTTAAAGCTCTATGGCTTTTTATCTTCAAAACTTTAATAGTTAGTTAATTCATCGGTATCGGCATCGGTATCTGCCTTTTCCTATCCATCGGCATCGGTATCGGCATCGGCCAAAAAAGCGTTTTCGGTACATCACTAATATATATACAAAATTATTTTTGTATATAAATATATATATATATATATACATATATATATTTATATATATATGTATATATATACAAAAATATTTTTGTATATATATATATATATATATATATATACAAATTTATATATATATGTGTATATATATATATATATATATATATATATATATATATATATATATATATAAATATATACAAAAATATTTTTGTATATAAATATATATATATACATATATATATATTTATATATATATGTATATATATATATATATATTTATATATATATATATATATACAGTAAACTCCTGGTTATTCGAACCTCCAAGGGGTATAAGAATTTATTTTGAATAACCCGAAACTCGAATTACTGAATATGCTCTTTAAAATGACCTACTTTAAGTTTCTTTCAAATTTTAATAATAGTAAAAAGTAAAAAAGAAAAAGACCCTTGCAATTTGGTGCTACTTCAGTTTTATCCTTGTAAAATAATAAATATTTTACAATTCATTGAAAATATAGTCCATTTTTTATTTTTTTTTTGTTCCTTAAATGTGTTTTTTTATATTCAAGGGGAGCAAAAATTGTTTCGAATAACCGAAATTTTGAACAACTGCATTTCTGCATATCAGCATTTGCATGAGTTTGTTAAAGAAAGTTCACAGGAAATAAAAATTCCTTTGAATAAGCAGAAAATTTTATTAAGTGCCATTTCGAATAACCGGGAGATTACTGTATAATAAATAAATAAATATGTATATATATATATATATATATATATATATATATATATATATATATATATATATATATATATATATATATATATAATATATATAATTTATATATATATATATAATTTATATATATATATATATTTATATATATATATATATAATTTATACATATATATAATTTATATATATATATATATGTAATTTATTTATCTATATATTTTATATATAATAATATTATTCCATTTATTTAACCATAAAATATGAAAATTTACAATAATATTTATAAACTCACATAAATAAGGTTAGGTGTCACTCATATAGTTAAAAACTAGTCAATGGAGTCATACCTGAACCTATAATTATAAATTATATATATAAATAAGTTATATATATATATATGTATATATATATATATATATATATATATATATTTACTTTTTAAATTTAATAATAATTATACTAATTTAATAACATTTTTTTTTTACATTTGCTTTCAGACTACTAATGGTACAAGTTTTGTTTTTTGATTTAGATTCTGTATCTCAATGATATCCTGGCCTATCGATACGATATCCTGTTAATTGTATTTTTATATATTGCATAAATATATATGCAAACACTCACACACATAAATTTTAAAGAAAATATTTATATTTTTATATATATATCTATAAATTGTATATGTTAAGCTTTTTTATATTTATCTTTGTATATTACTGTTTGTATTAAAAATTGATTTTGGAAATATTGCGAGGGCAGAGTTCAACTTACAATTTAGTTTTATTGCCAATTTAATATATATTATAGCCACGTTTAATTACGTTTAATAATATTTTGCGATATTTTATACAGCGCATTTAAGCGTTGATTCAACGTTATATTTCAACCTTTACTCGACGTCTTTGAGTCACGTTAAATCGACGTTTTACTAACAACGTTACAAATCCTTGCAAAATAGACTGCTTTAACAGCGTTTATGCAACGCTTTTTAGGTAACGTTTTTTCAACGCTAAGTTGCGACGTTTATTCAACGCTTTTTATGTAACGCTTTTTCAACGTTTAGTTGCGACGCTTTTGTAACGTCATTTAGTAACGTTTTTTCAACGTTACGCAATAACGTTTAATCAACGTCTATTAAACAACGTTACATATCTTTGCAAAATCGATTACTTTGTCAACGTTTCCGCAACATCTTTTGCGACCGGTTTTCAACGTTGATTCAACGTTGTCATGTTTGCTGTTAGCTAACAGCATTTTCAACATGGTTGGTAATTGTATCGTCGTTTCCGCTACCATTCATATAGATTTAAAAAAAAATTTTTAAGTCATTAACACCATATACATTTAGTATTCCTTTAATACTTAAAAAAAGTAAGTGGTTTTTAAAACAATTTCCCTCTTCATTACTAAGGGCAATATGGTGCCTAGCTGGTTTACAGTGTTTTAATTTTTAATTTATTAAATAATGTTGTCTTAGGTACTTTTAAAAAATTTCGAAGCCTCAACAATGTGCCAGGATGAGTTCTCAAATATTTTCTTAGACATATAATAAAAATAGTTATTATTAATAATAACTATTTTTATTATATGACATATAATAAAAATAGTTATTATTAATAATAACTATTTTTATTATATGTCTATTATATAAAATAGACATATAATAAAAATAGTTATTATTAATAATAAAAATTAGTTTGTTAATAAAATATTGGCCAAAATTATTAAAGCCATAAATATTAAAAACTAAAAATAATAGTTTACTATGTGTTATTCTATGTAAACTTTTTTAAGTAGCCTTAGGCAGACGTTTTTTTGAGCTATTTCTTTTTAGAAACATTTATAAACATAAATTATTTTTTGGAAGGTTAAAATTGATTTTTATATAACTTTTATGTACCTATTATTTTGTTGACAATTTTCCATGAAAATTTTGTCGATATTTTCACTTTAATTTCTTGTAGAATAAATGTTAAGCACGCTTTTATTACCATTTATTCAACTTTCCACATGCATTTTCTTTTAACCTGCCATATTTCAATGAAAAATAAATTAGGAGCAGATAGTTAAATAAGTGCAACACTTTTGGTACCTAATATCTGTTTTTCTGATTTTTTTTTTTAGCAACAGCAAAATATATACATACGAGGGCGGAGAGGGGGACGATTCTTTAAAAAAGTTTATTACAGCCTTGTATTATTGATTTTTATTACTAAATTTTATTAAAAATGGAAAAGTTCTATAAGTTAGTTTAATTCTAAAATTTAACTTACTATCTGATAGGAGTCACTATCAGATAGTAAGTTAAATTTTTTCCTTATTATATTATTGATAACTCTTTTTAAAATAATACAATAATGATAAATGTAAAAACATTTTTATTTATTTTAGTAAGATAATCTTAAGTAAAAAAATGAATAATGTCTTCGATTAAAACTGTTTTAATTTGGTTGTTAACTTAATTGTAACAGTTGACAATTTCATTAAGACATCCTAGAAGTGTAGAATTTTTTTTTGATTTGTATAACTAAGTATACAAATTTTTAAGTCCATTAGGTATAACTATGAGTCAATTGGTAAAACTCTTAAACAAGTCAATGAGTTATTTAGCTTCAACACTAGTAAACGTCAACTCTATAATGTTTTTAACGTTGCAAAAAAATTGACTAATAATTATACAAAGGATTGTTCAGAGTTTATTAAATTTTGTCGTCAAACCTTTGCATACCATGCATCTAGCGTGCCAATAAACAGGAAATGCATAAAATATCAATAACTGTTTCAGGGTCTTCTGTTCTGTCCTCCCACAAAGATATTTCAACTGTACCTCTAGTCAACAATGAACCTTTCTTGCCAGTAAAATCCATAGAAAATAAAACAAAAAAGAATACATCTAGAGAAGAAGTAACCCCTAAGAAAGCAAAACTTTTAAATAGGTCATCATATTCATCTTCTCAGTTAACAAGCTCAACCAGGGCTAAAATTACAAAAGCTAAATTCAAATACAATAGCATGCCCTGTATGTTGAAAGTATTCAGGCAAAGCATCAAAACAAAAGAAGATTAAAGAAAATTAAAGCTTTGAGGACAAAAGTTAAAGAAATAAAAAAACAAATTAAAATTATTACAGTTGGTTAATTCGTTATCTTAAAGCAAAATCAAAGGCATCGAAAGTAAAAGAAAAACAAAACTTAATGCAGATAAAATTAAAGCATAATACTGATGGTGATGCAATACTGATGGTGATGCAATACTGATGGTGATGCAATACTAATGGTGATGCAAACAAAATGTTTATTGCTCAATTAGAAAAATATATGTCCCACGTTAGAGATGGAAAAATTCAAAATGTTAATGTCAGAAGATGATAAAAGTTACGTTTTACAAAGGAGAATGATAATTTATAGCTTGTTATAAGCAAATGTTCACAGGTAATTTTCCAATTTCAGTTCGAAAAATTGGTCAATATTTGGATGTTAACTTTACTGATATTCCTCATTGTTCTACTATTATGCAAATAGCTCATGAGCTTGGCAGTATAGCAGAAATTCAAGCAATATGAGTTTCTGCTATACTGCCGCAATAAGCTATGGGTAATTCTCATCTTACTCCTGGATTTAATGCAAAACACACAAGAGAGTGTTCATATCAAGGCTATTCATCTTACATTTGAAAACAACTGTCAGGTCATTGCTCTGGACCAGTTATTAGATAAAACAGCTGTTGATTATGAAAACCATATATGAGGTGCAGTTGATCATTTAGCTTTTGTTTATTCAGTTTTTCACTCGCTTTACGTTAATGAATGTCTTTTGTGGCTTGCAAATAATGTACAACAAGTTTTGCGGCTTGCAAATTTTTTTGACAGACGGCTCTGGTTTACCTTCACGTGGTGTCTCTTATTTAAAATAATTTAATTTTATTCATTAATGGAATTAAAAAATTTAATCATTCACTAAAAGCCTATAAAAGAGTTCATTACATTTTTTATTTCAAAAGACTTATGAGTTTTTTTTAGATTAGAATAGGTACTCTTTCCCTTTGCATGACAAAATAAATACTCAGACGCCTCATTTAATGTGGTAAAATACTTTTTTACATTATTTTATCTCTGTTTAAAAAAGCATTTTAAAATTTTTTGGAAAATTCTCATTTAAAATTTTTTTTAAGTTCAGGGCGGGGGGGGGGGGCGTATACGCCACTCCATAAAGACAATTTATACACCACAAGTTACTATTTTTAAAAGTATTAAAATTTATTATTTATTTTTTATAACAGATTTAATCATTATAGTAAAAATTGAAATATTTAAAAGAATGAAATTTTGATAGGGTGTGTTAAATCTTAACCACAATTCAACACCCAAATTTAAGATTTCACATCTTTCACATCTATCTTTTGATACCAAGTTATTTGAATAAGAATTTGCAAAGTTATAAACAATACATGCAAAAACTATTTATTTTGACCACAGTTTATTAAACAATCCAAAACTATATTGACATGCGGAGTTACTCAAGGCTCGATATTATTTTCACTTTACATAAATGATTTATCTTTTGCATCAAACTTATTAAACTTTATTTTATTTGCGGATGGCTCCAACCTGTTTTATTCACATAGTGATATTAAAACGCTGTGGTTAGTGAAGAATTAAACAATGTAAACGAATGGTTAACATGTAATAAACTATAGCTTAACGTTACAAAAACTAAGTATTTACCATTTCATAAACAAAATAAAACGGATAATCTTCGCCTAAAATTGCCTGATCTAAAAATAAATAAAATAAATATTACTAGACAAATATTTGTAAATTTCTTAGGTGTTATTTTAGAAGAAAATTTGTAAAAATCTTGATTAAAAAAAAAAATTACAATCAAGTGTGTTACATAAAATAAAAAATTACTATATATAAAAAATTAGGTTTGTAAAAGCTTATCAATTTTACAAACCTAATTTTTACTTCATCTACCAATATCATTTTAAATAATTAGTGTAGAAAAAGTAGTAATTAAAGTTTTAAGTAATTTTAATATTAGAATTTAGAATCTTTGTAAAACTTTACATCTTTTTCTACTTCCATGATTTAATTAATAAAGAGAAACAGTTGAAAAGCTTAAATAATAATTTTAATTAAAAATAAAAGTTTTGACAATGTTAAGGATATTTTCTAAACATTTATAAGATATTTTTAATGTTTGTTTGAGTTTTTCTGTATAATATTAGAATTTAGAACCTGTATAATATTAGAATTAAATTTAGAACTATTCTTTTACTTTCAAATGAGTAATTCTCAGAGAGCGTTGCTTAGACAAGTTATAATCGGAAAACGCTTTTCGATGGTCTAAAGTAAATTTTTCCGCTAGCACCTTAGATTGTTTTACACTAAAAAAACATTTTTAAAAACGTAACCTAAACAAATCTAAAATTATTCATATTTTTACTCTTGCATGGGTAAGAGTGAAGAGATGTAAAATTTTTGTTGTACATATGTGTAATATGGACATCTTGTATATAAAAGAGTGCACTATGAAAATAAAAAAAAAGAGAATATTTTCGTTGTTTCTGTTTTCCATTTAGTGCTAAATGGTTTGTAAATGATAAAATCATTGACTTGGGTTGCTGAAAGTTTGGAAATATATTTGACTCTAAGCCATTCTAAAGTAGGAGCATGTAAAACTTTCATTGAGCAGTTTTGAGAGGCTTGGCGCCATGCGTTTATGCAGTCAAAAAATAAATCTTCGAAAACAATTCTGAAAAAAAACAGACATTTGTCTAACAAGGCTTGTACCTTAAATTTTAAAAAATTTTAGTTACTTAAATTTTAAAAAAATAAAAAGTATAGAATGCCTAACACTCTAATAATTCAATTTTGAATGGAAAAATAGAAAACAAAGCAATAGTTTTAAATATAAATATTATGCACGTTAAAACTTTCAGTAAATAAAATTGTAAGAAATATATAAAAACAACATTTTAGATTTAAATGAAACAAGAATCAAATTAATGAAATAGGTTATACATATATTATAAGTTATAAATATATATTATGTAGCCACAATAAGGAGCAGGCCTTCACTTTCAATTTTGAAAGTAAAAAATAACATAAATATAACTCTCGTTTCGGCAATTCCGGAATTCAAAATTTCCTATCTGGTACATCCCAAATAAAAACTTAATTTTTGACAAGTAAAATTTATTTATGGTAAAACCTGTGTAAAAAAAGTAATTAATCATATTCTCATTGGTTGAAGCAACAGACAAATAAAATTACCGTAAAAAAATTGAAAACATTGACAGATTTTATTCAATGTTATCCGCAAATTTAAAGTTACCCTGAACAAAGATATATTATATCTAGATATCTAACTTGCGGGATTTTATTAGACAAAAATTGAAGCCACTTTTTTTTTGTTAATTACAATAGTCCGCCATTTGTAAAAAGGGCAAAAGCTGAAGCCGAAGTGTGGAATAAAAATTAAAAATGCAAGTCAAAAGTTGTCAATAAATTAAAGATATTTCAAAAACAAATTTTAATACTTATAAAAGTTCTTTTATGAGCTCATATTTATTAAAAAGTGTTTTAATTCATTAAAATGCTTCAAAAGCGTTTGTCGTTTTACTTTTCTATTCAATACTTTAATCCCTTTTTAATCGAAAATGAATTAAGGAATCATAAATTATTATTTCATAAGTATTATAATTTCCGCCTAACGTAAATAGTATTTAAATTTAAAATATATTTACTTCATTTTAGAAAGGAAAAGTTAAAATTATTTGTTTACGAACTTAATCCGCCATTTGTAAAAAGGGCAAAACACTTTTCGGATCGAAGTTAGACATCTAGTTATATAATATATCATTGACCCAGAATGACCGAATATTTACGAGTTTTACGGACTTCGAGACATCACATAACTTTAAAGTATGGAAACTAGCATCAATCTGTTACGTCATCCATAATGGCGTATTTTGATTTTGCATAATTAGAATAAATTAATGGTAACTAAGGTTGGGTATAGAATAATAAATGCATCGTGCTAGTTTCAAGATCCCTTACATTCGCTTCGCTGTGTTCTAGTGACACGTAAGGTCGCCTGTTGTATAGGTATGTTCAATTTTATCGATTTATTATTTTATATTTTTATTAAAGCTTAATATTTTTTTAACTAAAATTACTCAGCATATTGAACAAAGTACAAAACAATAAATATATTTACTACTTGTAAATAGATATATCTTAAAAATATCTTAACATAAGATATATCTATTTACAAGATTTATTATAACATAAGATGAGTTATGAAAGAAACGAGTTTTATTACTTTAAGGTTTTTTAAAAGTAATTTTTAAAAAGATTAACTTACGTACGAATGTTTTGTTGTTTTTTTTTTAATTTATCTAACATTTTTAATTTTTTTTCCATTTTGTCTTATTGCATCGGTAGAAATACTGTTAGTACATAAAAGCGTTACACATCTTATTATTCAACCTTTTTTTTATGATCGTAAATTGACCCTTTATCTAACATTAAAATAATTTTTTATGAAAAAAAGCACTTTAAAATTTGTGTTGTTAAAGTAAGCTGATCAAATGCTGTTTGCATGGAATGCCAACATACAGTTGCAATAAACTGCAACTATAGTTCAATAAGTTACAAATAAAATACATTTAAATAACAATTTAAAAAGTTTCATAAGTATTTTTTCCTCTAATTGCATTTCATTATTCCTTGTTTTTGTTTTTATCGTTTAGAAAAATGTTAATTGATCTTATCTATATAGCAGAAAGCTAAACAAAACTAAATTATGAGCAATAAATAAGAAATTATGCGTTTTTAAATGCATCATTAAACGGAACAACACGAAATGGCTAACAGCATTAAAGAAATGAACACAATCAAGGTGTAGAAAGATTTCAAAAGATGCTTCAAATAAAATCTCATCTCAACATCAACAGCTTTATTATTTGATTTAAATTTATAATAGATTCTGATATTATTTTTTGTGATCATTTAAATGATCACAAATAATAGTATCAGAATCTCACAAATACAGAAGGCTAAATTAAAGGTTTGGGAACAGGATGAAAACTGAGATTAGAAGAATAGATTATTTATCAATTGATTGACACAGTATAAGGTTCCTTTATTTTTTTAAATAAAATATTTTATATTTAAAGTATTATAAGTCAATATAATTTATATTGGTGATTGTTATACAATTTTATTGATGATGGTTATATATATATATCCACTATAGCATATTTATGTGAGCACTCGCTCACTTGTTTTGCTTATCTAAATTTATAAAGCTTTTTTTAAAAAGTGAATGAAAAGATTGCTGCCCCATTCCAAACCCTCAGTCGATGTAGCAGCACTCTGCTGTGAGACTATTTGTCAGTCAATGTATGTACTGAAGCCCCCCAGCAGCAGGCTATTTCAGTAAGATGTCATACTGCTCACCTAAATCAGAAGTAAAATAATATATATTAGGGTGTCCCAAGAAACAACATTTCTGAAGATAATCTGCTCCCACCCTCTAAATGTGTTCTATCTAATACGAAAACTCTAGGTTTAAAATTTTTTTGAATAATAAATATTTTAAGGGGTCCCTCAAGACCCTCGAATATATAATGGGTCCCTAATAATTAAAAAAAAAAGTTTTTCAAACATATGCCAACCTGGTACTCAAATAAAGCAAAATTATAAAAATTTCTAAAATTATATTGATTTTTTAGTTAAATAGCGTTATTTTTGCCATAATTTTAAAAATATCAGGGACCCATTAAATATTCGAGGGTCTTGAAGGTCCCTTTAAAATATTTTTTATTCAAAAAATTTTAAACCTTGTGTTTTTTTATTAGATAAAACACATTTTAGGAAGTAGGAGCAGATTATTTTCAAAAATGTTGATTTTTAGGACCTTGTTTGTCCAGGTTCGTGTTTCGGAGTTGTAGCGTTGAGAGAGGGTTATACCACAAATAAGTAGCCTCCTCTGTAGTGGCCTTCTCAGCCACTACAGACGAGGAGGCTACTTATTTGTGATTATTTTTGTTATTACTTGAATTAATGAATGTCGCTGTGGTTTTAAGGTTATTTTATCTATTACATTAATAAAAGGTAACATTAGTATTACATTATTAAAAAGTATCAGTCTTTTGATGATGTAATTTTTATAGTTTTGAGGGGATGTGCTAATCCTTTTGATTTTTTTTTTTTTTGGGGTGCAGTTTTTATTTCATCTTAGCACAATTCAACATTAGAGTTTTCTTTGTTTATTTAAATGTAAAATAGGATTTGTCTGTGTATAGTTAACATTCATTATTATGAAAAACTGTGAAATTATCATGGTAATTTCATTGTTTTTGAATTAGCTTTGAATTTGCATTTCATGGTATTTGAATTTTGAATTTTTCTGTATTCAGTTGCTGTAACTGTCCATTAGTGTAATCAAAATTTGTGTGGTCTTGAATTAATAAATTTTTATTTTATTTTTTTTGACAGTAAAAGCTTGAATCGAGTGGTTGGAAAAATGTTGAAGAATGGAATGGTAAAATTATTGACAGTGTAATAAACTTTTATTTTTTGTCAACAATACTAAGTAGTTGCCTTGCTCATCTTCAAACTAAGACTGTTTTTGAACCCAGTTTTTGATCACAAGTTCTGCAGCTCCTTGCAACTCAGTTCGCTTCAACTTTTGCAATGGCTTTTTCCGTTTGGTTTTCGCTATAAATGATGGCGGATTTTCTCTTGTAGTTTCAAGGCATTTGCTGGTCGATTTAACTAATTTTAGTTATCGTGACCTGAGAAATTAATTACCAAAACTAAATATAAGTACTTAATATTAATTATCCAATCAAAGCGCATCTCTATTAAACGTATATAGGTGGCGAAATTCCACCATGTTTTTTAAATTTTCTTTTTTTTTTTGAAGATAATCTTTTTCAATTAATTTTCATGTCTTCAAAAAATAAGTATTTTTTACAAAGATTGATAAAAAAAAATTGTTTTTCTTCTAATTGAAATTTAAATTATGAAAATAAAAAATATTTCTGAGTAAAGCTATAGTTGTAAAAGTAGAGATACATTGATCGGTGGTAAAATTTCTAAAGTGACGAATTTACCTCATTTTATTTATATACTTAAGTATTTTAATTATTTATTTTAAATTTACTTGAAATAATAGTTTTTATTTATCTGTTAACAAACTTTTTCAAAAAAAATTTAATGAAAATTCTTTACTCTTCATTATACTTAATGTAACTTTAAATTTTATTACATTACATTTAATATTCATTCAATATACTAGTTTAGTCAATTATTACTGATTTAGAAAATTATTTATCCTAAACTGCTTTATATGATCTGAAATCTTCAAAGTATTCCAATTTAAACTAAACACTTAAACTAAAAAAATGTTAATAGCCTTTTTATATTTATATTTTATATTATACAGGATTCCCACTCCTCCTTAAAAACCTTAAATATCCTTAAAAAAAAAAGTCCTCCTTAAAAGTCCTTAAATAACCTTTAAAAAAGGTAAATTTGACTGCTCTCCTTAATTTCTCCTTTTTTATTTTTTAATCATCTGGGAAACTTTATTTAAGTGAAGGAATATACTTATTAAAAAAAAAGAAAATATATAGTTCTTTGATAGTTTGCAAACCTATATTTCGAATATATGTATATATTTATATATTTAAAGTAATATATCAATTTATAATAAATTTTCTGTTTATATTTAAAATTTATTGAAAGAAATAAGGTTCTGTTTTTAATGTAACTGTTTTCTCCTTAATTCTCCTTACTTTTTCTTTCAAAAAATTGTCGTTCGGGATCAAATTTCCTTAAATATTAGGAAAATATCTCCTTAAAATCCTTACCTATAGCCTCAGTTTTAATAGTGGGACCCTGTTATATCTAATAGCATCTTTAACTTAAATTAACATGAACGATTTTAACATCAATTAAAAATCAAAACAGTTAATGAATAAAATGAGTCCATAAGTCTCATTTTATTTGTTAAACACTTCTGAGAGCACCTTAATAACCACATAAGAAAAAATAAAAAATCTTCTTTTATTTTTTGGCTTTGCTGACTTTTTGCCTTTTTAACTAACACTATTAAAATTTTTAATTATTTTTAAAATTTTGCAGTCCTTTAAAAGTATACTTTTCTGGTACAATGCCAATCTTGAAATATACAGAAAATAGTCTCTCGGAAACTTCATTGAAGTAAATGACAACAGACACAGCAGCCATCTTTAATGAATATTTTTCTCTAGAACTCTTTTTGAACATTTTCTCCATATCATGCCATTCAAAGTTTCATAAACATTTTTTTTTCAATACCAAGCACTTTATCAGCAGCTTATATTTTGCAATATCCTGGCATAAAAAGATTATTTTAAGGATATTTTACAATTGCTTGAGGAACAAACATTGTTTTAGTGGATTAGCAGTGGACCTATACAGGCATTTTTTAGCAGTTTATTGGAGTTTTTCTCATTGGTTACTTAGTGAATCATTAATTGGCAGCCGCCATAAATGACAAGCCGATAACTTTCCGACATGTTAATTGTGGCTAGATATCAGGTAGCCCCTTTTGGTTGCCATTAATAGTCCACCGATAAGCAAAACTACAGTGGTCCGCTAAAAATGCCTATATAAGTCCACTGAAATTTCGTTATAGAATATTTGCTCAGTATGTTAGCCTTAAAAGTACTTTTGATTGTGGCTAGGTCTAGGACCTAGCTTTTTGGCTAAGATTTACATGTGCACCAAGATTTGGCTCCTTTTAAATGTTCCTAGTCATTAGTAGCCTAATAACACTTTGTTAGTCCCGGGTCCTTTGCACGTCAAAGTTTCGCCATCTGCTTTCAGTTTACTGCGATAGTTTATTTTCAAATTAAGTACCCGTGCAGCATACCACTTTTCGCATGACCTACACATTCTGCTATTTAATTTTAAAGTCTAGATAAGGGGCTGATGCAACAACACTTTAATATAACTTGATATTACATCACCAATGTTGGCAGTGTATTGTAGTTTGCAACTAATTACTGAAAGTTCAAATATCTTTAATGCGCCATCTACTTTCATGGCACCAGAGCTGCCAACATGATTGATTTTACATTACTTTTTTTTTTAACTTGTGGTTATTTAGGTTTTTTTAACTTGTGGTTATTTAGGTGCTCCCAGAAATCCTTATAATTTACAATCGTAATTTATAAAAACAAATAGTTACAAGACTGGGGCTAGAAGAAGATAAACTTTGTCTTTTCACCAAGCCCCAAAAAATGCATCCTCAAACATATACAATGATGTGATAATATACAAAAATAATAATACACAACTTAAGTAATACAAGAAGTTATACTTAAGAATTGGTTAGTAAAATGAAATTAAAATTAATCTTCGATTCTCATCGACAAACTGACAGATATTGTTGAAAAACTTCAATGTCAACGTACTTTCCGTAAGATGTTTGAATGACAACGTTACCATGATCCATCTGTACTTACAAATATTATAACGTTTAAAATTAGTTATTATTTAGCCAAGACGATACTAATTTATTAAAAAGAAAGTTTTTATCATCAAGCTGCAACGCAAAGTTCAGAGTATTGTTCCAATAATCTAGGGCAGAATTAAATTATTTGTTTTATCTTAATTAAAAATTATTGACTGTCTTTATCTAAAAAAAAATAAAATGATAAAAAAAATTTCAATATAGAATGTATTCAATGTAAAATGGCTGGTGAAGTTATTATATCCACACTAACAGACTCTATATTTCAAAATAAAATTTTGAAAATTAAGTTAGTCAAAGTTGAGAAGTGATAACCTGTTTGAATCACAATTATCTCAACTACAAAAATCGAAGCAATACCACCACTACCCCCATACCACCATTAACTACACCATTTCAGCCACTCTTCCCCAACAATAATTAGCACCAGTATACACCGTATGGCATTAGGTGCAAAGTCGAGTAAATTAACCTGGAATAGTAAGAGTCTAAATTTACAATAAATAAAATAAATATTCAAAAGGAAATTAAAAACAATTGCAATCAGTCAAATCGATAGCAGTAGCTTTTGCAACCACACATTAGCACAAAAATAACAACAAAAATGTAAACGTGTCACGTGTCAAGGTTTAAAAAAATCTTAATAAACCTAAAATACTTGAGAAATTAAAAGATGATGTTATCAAAAAAAAAGAGCAAACCAATCTAAGAGCAAACTAAGCTATATGTTAAGCAGCAAATAAATGAAACAACAACAATGACAATAACAACAAAAATTTCTAAATGTCTTAACATAACCACTAAAATAATTAAAAAACATTTTTCCATAGATTGTTTTTTTTTATATAATTGAATTAATAGTTTCTAACTGTTAATATTGATTGTTTTTTTTTTATTTAAATTCAAATTTTCTTTTACCTACTCATTTTCGCGTTTTGTTCTCTCCAAAAATGGGAGTAGAATGAAATAATTCTATTTTTAAAATTAAATAAACAATTATTCTCTGCTTTTATTTTTTTTGCATAATAATTTTATGGCGCAAATGTTTATATCTGTTTTATGAAAAATCAAACATACTTTGTTTTTTCGACAAATATAAACATCTAAGTAAATAAATTTAGTTTCATTTGCAGATTTTAAATACAACTCCATTTTTTTAAGTTAAAAACGTATGTTTCATATAAACTCATGTGTTTCATATAAAATAATTCTATACTTTATTATTTGAGACAAATAAGTACAGAAGATAAGATATTAGGTAATTTTCAGATTATCTATAAATTTTTTTCATTGTTTAGCTATCACGAATAAATTTTTAACTTAGGAATATAATTTTGTTGTTATTATTAATATTAGTATTTCAATTAGTCATTGGCTAGATTTCTTTCAGGTTAATGCAACATTTGTTTGTTATAAATTCGGCAATTAAATATGTTTAATCTTTCTCTACAACAAAACATGGTTTTATGAAAAATTTCAAATTAATATTACATACCTTTGTCATTCGATTAAGGTATTGTTGCAAAACCTTTATCAAGCAATAAATCTTGTTTAAAATGACTTTATTAAATATTAGGTAAATATTAGGTAAATTTCTTTTACTATTTATTCAATATTTATACACTATATATACTCAAATTTTACAATTATCACATAACTGTTTATGATTAATTGGTATTTTGATTATAATATTTATATTCATAATACTAAATAAACCACTAAACAAAAATATTTCTTTCTCTTACTAATACTTTAACTTTCTATAAATATTTACGAGGAGCTAAGAACCACGATATATTAACCTCATTTTAAAAGTTTTTAGTTTCAATTTTTGTCTATTTCTGTTAAATGCCTGATTAATACTCATTTTTATTATCATTAGGGTACACCAGGACGCGTTAGCCATAAAAGAATGGTCTAGTTCATCCAAAGACTACGTGCCTCAGCAAGATGGGAGTCTAGTTGATGGTTGGTTGTTCTTTAACCCTCTTTTGGAAAAATAAACTTAATAATTGTGCTATATTTGAATTTGTGCAGCTGTGACGCAGTGGTTAGATTTCTAAATCAAAATCAAGTGGTCCGAGGTTTAAAGCGCTTCTAGCCCAACCAGCTAGTTCAGCAACATTGGAAAGAAAAAAGAACTAGTTAAATGCTCTTCCGCGGTGTTGATTAAAAATTAGAATTTCTTGAAGCATCTTAATAACCAAAAATCAATAGAAAGATTTTAAAGTAAACATTGAATGGCTTGTCTGGTGTTTTTATGCACACCTGTGTTTGACCGTACTGCAATATGTAAGTACAAAGTTTAAATCTTTTAGTCTAAAATTATTGTTGCATATATAAAGCAAAGTTTTGATTATGTTGGCCATATGCGAAAATCTTGTTCTAAACGTGTTTTTGTAGCAATAGTTTTTTCACATTTTTGTTGAAATATATATAAAGTATTTATAAGAATTTTTATTTATATATATGCTAGTTTATAAATGCACTCTTAGCAACCACTTTTTCCTGTTTTTAGCAACCACTTGCATATTTAAGCTTTTATATTTAAGCCAGAAATATGTATTATAGTATGCGTTAATAATGAGTGTTTATATTAAGTGACAAATAATTCAAAGTAACAATTTAAATGTCGTTTAGTTGGAATTGTATACAAAACCTCAAAAAAATCATAATCAGGGCCGGCCCGAAAAGATGTGAAGCCTTCAGACTTAAACATTCAGACATAAACGAGGATTATTCTTTCGATACAATGGTGATACGGAAAAAATTACTTGAAGAAATGAAAGTCAACAGGAACAACGGTATGTACTCGATTGTAATTTATGACAAACTAATAGTAAAAGAATTTCGAAAAAATCAGAACGCTAAAATTTAATCATTTCAATTTATTATGTTTTTTGGTTTTTATACTTTTCTATTTATAATGGATAAAACTATAAATTTTTATCAAAACTCACAATTTAAATCTTTTCAAGTAAACAAAAATATACTTCAAGAGAGTCATTCAGATCCAGATATTAATTTTTATAATAGTAGCGATGAAATCAAAAAAATAAGTCCATTATATTACAACTTAAATACTTCAAATCCCGAAATAGATATAGATGCATTCTCAATCCTTCATTTAAATATTAGAAGCATTCAAAAAAATTTTGAGAAGTTTAAACTTTTTTTACTCAGCACAAAAACGGAGTTTAAAGTTATTTGCCTTACAGAAACATGGTGTCACAATATTGAAATTGAAAACAATTCAAATTTTCAGTTAAAAAATTATAAAGTAGTTCATCAACTTAGAAACTCTGAAAAACCAGGAGGAGGAGTATGCATCTTTATCCACAACTCAATAATTTATAAACCGCGAAGTGATTATTGTACAGCAATTAATGATTGTGAGTCATTGACGATTGAAATATTTAGTAAAACTACCAAAAACGTAATTGTGCACGTTTTTTACAGACCGCCTTCAGGTAATATGAAAATATTTGATAAACACATAAAAAATTTAATTACAAATAAAGATATTTGTAGTAAATGCGTTTACCTTGTGGGCGATTTGAATTTAAATGTACTAGAATATGACTCAAATAAAAACGTCAGAAATTTTCTTAATATAGTATTTCAAAATGGATTTATTCCAACCATAAATAAACCAACTAGAATTACCAAAAATAGTGCAACCTCAATTGATCAAATTATAACAAACAAATTTACAGACACAAAAGTTAAAATTGGAATATTTATATCTGATATATCGGATCATTTTCCAATTTTTATTGCAACTCAAAAATGTTATCTTTCAAAAAACCCGCAAAAAATAAAAATAACCAAGCGAATCATTAATGACGTTTCTATTGAACTTTTTAATCAATCTTTATCTTCTGAAAACTGGGAAAATATATTGCAAATAAAAAGTACTAACAAAGCCTATGAAAATTTTCTTCTAATATTTCAAAAACATTACAATAATGCATTTCCAGAAATAACAAAAATTATTAAATCTAAAATGTATTTGAACCCCTGGATAACTACCGGAATATTAAAATCATCAAAAAGGAAACAACGTTTGTACGAAAAATTTCTTAAAAAAAAATCATTTGATAATGAATCCAATTATAAAAAATATAAAGGTATTTTTGAGCTAGTTATAAATCGTTCAAAAAAAATATATTATTCAAATCAATTACTTAAATTCAAAGGCGACACGCAGAAAACCTGGAATATCATTAAAGAACTAATTGGTAAAAAAAAGTTATCAACTACTTGTCTTCCAAAAACAATAAATTTTAATGGCGTTAATATATTTAATGAATCAAAAATTGCAAAAACATTTAATCAAGTTTTTGTTAATGTAGGATCAAATCTAGCCTTAAATCTAAAACTTGGTAAATTTAGCGTAGAGTCATATTTAACTGCTAACAATACAATAATGACCAACAATAAACTGACTAAAAATGAGTTATTAATTGCTTTTCAAACATTAAAACTAAACAAAGGATTAGGAGTTGATGAAATAAGCAGTAATGTTGTAATAAAATCTATGCATTATTTAATAACACCACTGTTGCATATTTTCAATCTTTCTTTAAAACAAGGAATATTTCCAGAAAGTTTTAAAACTGCAAGAGTTATACCAGTTCTCAAATCGGGTGATCCTTCTAATGTCTCTAATTATAGACCTATCTCCATTCTTCCTTGCTTCTCTAAAATACTGGAACGAGTAATGTATAATAGACTATTCTCTTTTCTAGAAACAAATAATATTTTATACAACAAACAATTTGGGTTCAAAAAAGGTCATTCAACTGATCATGCTATTCTTAAACTTGTTCATGATATTTTTCGAGCCTTTGATAAAAAAGAGTATACATTAGGTATTTTTATAGACCTTAGCAAAGCCTTCGACACAGTTGACCACCATATCTTAGTAAAAAAACTAGTAAATTACGGAGTTAAGAATGCAAATATAGTTTGGTTTAAAAGCTACTTGTCTGATAGAAAGCAGTATGTTTCTTATGATGGTAGTAAAACTGACAATAGGACAATCACTTGTGGAGTTCCTCAAGGATCCATTTTAGGACCGCTTTTGTTTTTAATTTACATTAACGACTTAAGCAGAGCTTCGAATATTTTAGACTCTGTTTTGTTTGCTGACGATACCAATTTATTTTATTCCCATAGTAACATAAAAACTCTATTTAAAACAGTCAACGAACTGTTAAAAGTAACTGAATGGTTTAATACAAATAAATTGTCATTAAACTTAACCAAAACTAAGTATATTTTTTTTCATCGCTTTTATCAAAGAGACGAAATTCCTCTAAAGCTCCCAAATATTAGCATCGGGAATCAATTTATAAAAAGAGAACACTCAATGAAGTTTCTAGGTGTTCTTCTTGACGAAAATATCACCTGGACAAACCACTTAAAACTAATCGAAAATAAAATTTCTAAAAATATTGGCATACTTTATAAGGTAAAACCTTATCTAAATCAAACTTGCTTAAAATATATCTACTTTTCTTTTATTCATTGTTATCTCAATTATGCTAACATTGCTTGGTGCAGCACCAATAAAAAAAAACTAAACAAACTATTTAACAAACAAAAACATGCCATAAGAATAATATTTAACGCAGACCGTCTCTCTCATTCACAACCACTATTTATTAATCTAAAAATCTTAAATGTTTACCAAATAAATATATATCATCATTTAATTTTTATGCATAAAATCAATAACGATACGATGCCAAATATTTTTAAAACACTATTTAAAAAAATACAGCACAAATACCTTACTAGACATGCAAAAAATAATTATGTTCAAGCTAAAAATCACTTTGAAGCCACTAAGTTTTCCATCACAACTAGAGGCCCACAACTATGGAGTAAAGTAATTAGAAATGACATCAAAACGCTTGCAAACATAAATATTTTTAAATCAAAACTAAAAGAAATAATTTTAATTAATCAAAACATGAAGGACTTCTTCTAGAGCTATATTTATTTGTTGGCCTTTAAAATATTGTATAGTATATTTTCATTTTATTTGCAAAGGTTTAAAAACTTAGTTCACTAAAAAACTTATTTTTTATTTTCTTTTTAAAAGAAAATAAAAAAAGGTCTTGCTATAGAAGTTTAAATTCTTTTCATTATATTTCCTAATTAAGAATTCTTAATCGCAATAATTAAAAACATTTATATATAGGTTCAAATATCATTTTTGTCTGTTTGTTTCTTTTTCATTTTTGCTTTGTGTTCAATTATATTTGAAAATAAGTTTTATAATTTATTATCTCTATTTTTTTTTGTCTTTTTTTTTTTTGTTTGTTTGTTTGTTTGTTTGTTTGTTTTTGTCTTTGTTTGTTTGTTTTTTTTTTTTTTTTTTTTTTTTTTTTTTTTTTTTTAAAAATATGAAAAAAATAATAAAAAAAAAAATAAAAAAAAAATTTTTCTTTTTTTTTTCTTTCTTTTCTTTCTTTTTATATTTGATAACTTTTTTTAATGACAAGATTTGATAGCTATATTATTTACGGATTATTGGGAGCTTGGCGGTAAGACTATTTTGTCTTCTTCTTGCCCCCGCCATGTGTATATTTTACCAATACGAGAGTTGTAATTATTTTTAACGGCAAACTTATAACTTTAAAAAAAATAAAAATAAAAAATAAAAAAAAAACATCTTCTCGCGCCGAAGAGTAGGTATAAGGAAATTAGCCGAGGAGAAAAGATGTAAAGTAATTAGCCGGCTAAAAAAAAAGTGTTATTTTTAAATATATATATATATATATATATATATATATATATATATATATATATATATATATATATATATATATATATATATATATATATATATATAAAAGACAAAAAAAATAACATTGTAAGAAACAAAAGCTGGACTACTTAAGTATACTTATAAACCAGTAATTAAATCATAAAATTTGAGCAGGCTTTTTTTTTATCTTTTGGAGGGCGATAAGCCCCTTTATCGAAGGGGGTTGGGGCCCCCAAATTCTGTGCACGGCCTTGGTTATTTCTAAAATGAATAGAGTCTATTAAACAGAGACGTTAAGATAATGTTATTTTAGGTAGGGGTTTGTAGAAATAAATCACAGGGGTTCTACAAATTAGGGATCTTCTTAGTGTTGGTTGAGACTACTCCATCCGGATTAGCTTTGGCTGTAAGACGAGGCAGCTCTGAACGATCGAAATTTCTCCAACAAAATGTTTGGAACTAAAGTTCATTAATAAAGTGAACAGCCGTGGCGCAGTGGTAGCGCACTTTCCTTAGAAACAAAGGATCCGCGGATCAATTTCCACCTCTAGGCAAGTTTTGCGACATTGGTTTGGAAAGAAGGCGTGGACTCCCGATTAAATGCTCATCCACGGTGCTCTGTGATAAAAGCGTAAGGACATCTTGGGGCACCAAAATAAATTATATATATATATATATATATATATATATATATATATATATATATATATATATATATATATATATAATTTCTACAAATTACTTTGCCCTTTGTTTTAATTATTTTTTTTGTTTTGTTTTAAGTTTTTAATTTAAAGCCTTCATGCAAAACTAAGCTTGAGTAATTAAAAATTACTTATCGTGCACCTCATATCTGAAAAAAGTTTTTATTACTTAATCAAAATATTATTGAAAACTTAAATGGCATTAAAAAAACTATTAAAAACTTTGAAAACATAAATAGCATTAAAAAAACTATTAAAAAGAGTATTTTAAAGTATAAAAATTTACTTACTGATTTTTTCTAAATTTGTTCACTGCTAGCTTATATAAACACTTATTTTTTAATTTACTTAAATATATTTTTCAAACATTGCGTTACAATAAACGTGGTAATATTAAGAAAAAGTAATGATATATGTTTGTATAATTGTTGTAATACAGTTATAATGTAATTTAATACATTATAACTGTATTAAAAAACATTTTAATACAGTTATAATGTAACAATTTAAAGTAAAAAATTTGTAAAGATTTTTATTTTTAAATATATATATATATATATATATATATATATATATATATATATATATATATATATATATATATATATGTATATATATATATATTTGTATATATATATATATATATATATATATATATATATATATATATATGTGTGTATATATATATATATATATATATATATATATATATATATATATATATATATATATATATATATATATATATATATATATATATATATATATATATATATATATATGACAATGTAAAGTGGTTCTTAATTATAAGACCTTTTGGTCTACTGCAAGTTTCCCGCATACTTCTTACAGTTCGTATTACAGAAGTTTGTTTATTATTTATGTTTGTGATTTTTTTTATATTTATATGTATACTCAATCTTAACGAATCTTTATTATGTAATCACGAAAATGTATACTATGGAACAAAAATAAATTAAAAAAAAATTAATGGCTTACATGTATTAAAGTACTGATTTTGAATGTAACTTTTTTGGATTACAGGCACATTGCGGCTAACTGTTTAATTAGACAACATTATTTTTTTTTATAAAATTGTGGCCTCCAGTTCTTAAAATCAACATTTTTTACGATGACAACAGAAAATGCATTTTTCTTAGAGACAAAATCAGGTCATTATACTCTTTGAAGGTATAAACCCTATTAGTTTTCTGGATTTTTTTTCTTTCAATACAGATAAGTCCCGAGACTTCACTCTTTTATATCACAGAAAAGAGTAAATTTTCGGGACAAGAAAAGGAAGAAAAGAGTGACCTCTCACAGGAAAATAATTTTGATTTTTGTTGCATAAAACACTAATGGTTAGCTACCTGAGGTTAAAAGTCTCTTAAACTGGTATGCAAGGAAGTTGTAAATTTTTCATGTAATCTATGCAAGTATTTCCTATTTTAAAATTATTTTGACATTATTGTGAGATTTTTTTAACTTTTCTTGTAAATCTTTTGTAAACTGCAGCTTAAATATTTACTTTTAATTTTTACCTTTAAATTTTACCTTTTCATTTAGAAAATATATTTCAGTATTACCATAGTAAGTTATTTCAGTTGGATAAAAAGATATGTGCTCATTCAACATGTTCAAGAGGGAGTTTTCCTGCCTTCAAAAGGTTGCACGGCATTTTTAATCTGTCACTTGTCACAGAGTGAATATTATAGTGTTTTCCAGATGGTGTTGATATTTTATCAACACCATCTGGAAAAATTTATTTTTTTTAAATTTACGCATTTCCGCATTTTACCCATGTCCCATTAAAAAATATTTAATTATAACCAAAATTTTTCAATCAAAAGTTGAAAACAAAATAAAATTTTGTGTACATATATCTGTGTTCTCTAAAATTAAAATGATTAATGTTTTTTAAGTTTTGGTCTATTTTTAAGAAATGCTTTTTATTGCTATAAAACTTTATTTTAAAACATTTCAATGAAAAGAATAGTTAATAACTTTTTTATAAGTTTATAATAGAGTTTAAAATTTTTACTTTATAAGTTGATAATAGAGTTTAACATTTTTACTTTAGTGTATTAAACTTTAAAGATTTTAAATTTAATTTTGATAAATGTTAAATAACGTTTTTTTAATAAAGAAAATAAAACAATTTTTCATTTTAGAACTAGCTGTACGCTCAATGTTTGTCGTTCAATCTCTTACAGAAAACTTATTTCAAGAAAATATGCACTTTTTCAAATTCATTATTATTTTCTCAAATAACAAAATAAAAAAAGTCAGATCGTACGGAATATTTATATTCATATTGTACATATCAATTGACATTCACTCTATTCATTGTGCACTTGACATTTCGTACATATTGAACGGAATGTCAAGTGCAATTTAGCTACTTTAACAATTTTGTTTGGATAGATGCAGCATTCGGAAAGAACCTTAACAAGTAACCTTTATCAAAATTTGGTTTTTTTTTTCAAGATTCAAAAGGCAATTATTTCAATATTTCTATATTGAAATAATCACCTTTCGAACCTTGAAATTGTTTGTAAAATTTACTGCTATTATAAAAACGAAGACTCGTTTCTAACAAAGCCGACAATCAAAATGTTCAAAAAATTCGAGAATGTACATTTCAAGGAATTCGAATTCATTTACTTTGATTACTTTTCAATGGATGACGTGGTCAAATATTGGAAGAAAATGTTTATTGATCCTTTTACATATGTACATGATATTTAAGAAAACAACGACGAAAACGTAAGCAACCTAATTAAATTACTTTGTTATCAAAATATATGTATTCATGTTTTTTTCTTGCATTTCTTTTTTTATCAATTTCTATATTTATTTGCTATTGCCTATACTACTTATAGAAAACGAAAAATTAAATCATGAAGAAGATTATACTAATTTATATTATAGATATATAATTATATTAATTTATAATAATAGATATCGATTAAAAACTATTAGAAATAACAGACAATTAATTTTTTCAACCAAAGAAGAATCAAAGTCTGTACAAATATCTGTCAATAAAAGCAATCAAGTTAATTAACATAATCAGATTAACTAAAGCTACTTCACTTAGAATTTTAAACTGATTATCAAATTCAAATTTAAATTCAAATTAAATTCAAATCAAATGTATTCTGAAATAGATTTTACATTTCATGGAATATTTACATATAGTACAAGTACTAATTTTAAGTAAACACCATAATAAGAAACTAAAACGCCAAACTAAAAAAAAAAAAAAGACAAAAAAACACAAAAAAAAAAAAAAAAAAGTAAAACAGTACAATACTTAAACGAAAAACTTTTGGAATAATAATTAAGTAAGAAGTTTGATAATTTAGGACATAATTCAAATTTCTTTTATACATCTTTCTAGAATAAAAGACTTTTATATACCTAATTAAAATATAGCAATAAAAGAGAAGTAGATTATAATAATATACAATAACAACATTGTAAATAATGTAGTAATATAAGTATCGGTAATAATAATAGGCAATAATAATAAAAACTCCAGTTATTGGTAATAATAATCAAAATAATAATAATACAAATGATAAAGATAACAATTCTATTAATAATAATAGTAATGATAACAATAATATTAATAGTAATAATAACAACAGTAGCAAAAATAATAATAATAACAATATTAAACATAGCAATATTTATAATAGTGAGAGTTGGAAATAGAATAGTGATATTAATTTGAGAAAAAGTTAAGAAAGAGCAAGTATTAGTAATAAATCAGCATTGAAATGAAGAAAGTAGTATAAAAGAATTTTAGAAAAGATCAATTATTATCAGTTATAGACCAGCATTGAAGTGAATAAGGTTAAGATGGATAGTAGATAGTTAGCAGTAGAGTATATAAATTAGGAAGAATACTTGTTTAATAAAAAATTAAGTACACTGTTTTTGAATTTGGAAAATGTAGGGAGAGATTTTAATTGTGAGGGGAGACTATTCCATGTGCATATGCTCTGATATTTAATCGATTCATGTCCAGATCAATCTGCGAAGGCCAAAATATTATTAGTTAAATGCGAGAGCCTAAATATAAGTATACAAGCTCAAATATCTTATAATAGACAATTATTAAAAATGTGGCGGATTCCCCATTTTAAGAGTTTGAAAAAAATTATGGCCTTATAAATATTGAAAGTTGAAAATACTTTTTAATTTATTGATGAAATGAAACTTTAGTCAAGAATAGTAACATAAATATTCTTAAACTTAATGGTCTCAGGTTTTGGATTTGGAGGAGGGAAAGAGAGGGGGGCAAAGATAAGCTTTATTCATCGTTTTTTATAACTATCTTGTTTAACATAATTATAAGCATAATAATGTTTTGAGTTTGCTCCGTGTCTGGAAGTATCTCAAATAAGGAAAAAAATAATTTTTCGCCCCGGATATATAAAGCCATTTGGTTACTAATGAGTTAATCTAACTAATTAGTGATCAAGCAATTTGATTGATGAGTTATTCCAGCTGCTTAGTAAATTCATTAGTAATCAAATGGCTTCATCTACTTATTAGATGAAGCCATTTGATTACTAATGAATTATTCCAAACTAGATCATGTTAATTAATAAAAATATACAATGCACAAACCGATACAATTGTTTTGTAGATATTTTCTAAGCAAATATTTAAGTACAATTACGTATTTTGATATAATCAAAAATTATTTTAAATTTAAGTTAAAAAAAGTAAAAACTCACTTTGCCCATTGATTTTTTGTGTGTTTTTTACATTTTTAGTAAGAAAAATAAATTTCTGTATCATACAGGTCCAAAAAAATTACTGTAGAAAAAGTGATTGAAATGTTTTAAGTATGAAATCATTGAAAAAAGTTGACACATAAAACTCACTTTAAACCAAACATACGACATACCTTTAACAAAACATTATACAATAATAATAGTTTGTAAAATATGGAATACTATTAAAATGCTCTAGAAATGTATTAAATGCTGATAGTAAAATTAAAAAACTAAAATCTCTCAGCAATTAATGCATAATACCGCACTTTGTATAAACAAAATGGCAAAATATAACAAAACGTTAGGAATTTATTATTCTGATGATAAAATAAAAACTAAAATTTTAAGCATTAACCATCCATTTACAATAAACACTATCCATCTACAGAGAACAGCACTTTTGGTTTTAATAGTTTGAGGTTTTAGATTTAAAATGCAATAAGAAAAAATTGTTTTTTCTTATCGTGTTTTGTGAGAGAAGAGTTAAAGATTGTGGAAAGGGATTACTCTGCACAATCATTTACTATTTTAAGCTCTTTTGTAATTATTTTTTTTAAATTGCTATCTTATACTTGGGAATTTAGGGCCTGTACTTTATAAGAAAAATCAAACTGCCGTGCATTATAGAACAAACAAAAATAATATTTGATGAGCAACCCAGAAAACATTTTTGTAGTGAATTTGCAGTGAACCTATTTAAGCATTTTGAGCGGTTCATTGAAGTTTTGCTCAGTGGACCAAAAGTGGCATCCGCTATAAGTGGCCAGCCGATAACTTTCCAAAATGCGATATAGTGGCTAGTCAATATCTAACCACCTTTGGTGGCTACCACTAAAGGTCCACTAAGTTACCGATAAGCAAACCTGATCTATCAGCGGAAATTTAGAATTCTAGAAAGGTGAAAAAGCTTGTTTATTCTGCTCTTAAAAATGTTATAAAAAGTGGTAAATAGATACATTTTTAACAATATACGCTAATTTTTTCAACCGTTAGAATGTATGAGACTTTCTGGTCGCTTATTAATTCCATCCAATGCATTTTCAAAACTTAACGGAGTATCATTTAAAGCACTGACCTTTGCTTCCTAATACCCTAACTGAATCCTCTCATTGCAAAGACTAAGTACAAAGATATTTTTCAATTACTTTAACAACTTTTGAAGCTTTTGATTTCTTTTTTTTTAATGTTGATTTAACTAGAGCTAAAATTTTCTTCTAATTTTACTGGTTTAACTGGTTTAATTATCAAACTTTTACAATCAAGCATCGTCATTTGAGTTGCAACAAATAACCAGAGTTTTATAAAAAAAATAATACATGTTTTTACGGGATACATCATTACGTATAAAATGAGATTTACATGACCATCAATTTTTTTCAATAGACTGATTGTCGCTATCTCTGAGGTTCACCATCATCTTCATCGATATCTATTACATAAGCTAGACTTTAAAGCACATACAGTGTCATGTCTGGAACTCCATCTGCTCTCGCAAAAGCGTTTTAAAATGATTGACATATGACTCTTTAAAACATCCCATCTATGAGTAATGTTCCAAGGAAAACTACCGACTGTGAAGCACTACTTTCTAATAAATAAGCAAGATTTTTGTAAATTAGTAAATAATTAAATAATTTTATTATTTACTTTTACTATTGGATGTTATATTTTATATTACTAATAAAGAAGGCTAGGTACTAATTAAGAAGGCTGCATTAATTAATGTAACTAATAATGCAACTTATATAAATAAAAGTACAAAACTTACGGAAGTCACAGGCCCAGTTCTTCCAATAAGGCTAACTAGACAGCTGCTTAGAGCCACCGGTTTTAGGCGCCTCCAATAAACATAAAAAAAATTTTTTTAATTTAATCTTATCAAAAAAAAAATAAGCATGTATTTATTTTAATCAGGTTAATCAGTTCAACTTTTCAAAAATTGTATTAATCTAGACTATTTTTATTTCTTTATTTATATAGCAGCTGAAATTAAAAATTTGATTTATCCATGTCAGATTTAAGGGGAATTAAAAACGTTTCTGGTGATAAAAATCAAAAGTCAAAAAAACTCAAAAAGATTAGAACTACAAAATGTGTTTTTAAATATATAAAGGTGGATAATAAGAGAGTGTTTCACAATTCAAAAGTAAACTTTTGAATTGTGAAACACTTGTTAGATAATAAATAAATTCTGTGATTGTATTTTTAAGAAAAGGGTGAGGATAATGTGAATGTGGTTTAGATAGGTGAATGTATTTTCAAGAGGAGGGTGAGGATAATTGGAGACATTTTACAGTTTTAATATGTAGTCACAAAACATCATCACTGCTAAGGTTGCTTCTCTTCATCGTGCTCGCCATTTTTTAACTCCTTATTCCATTCTCTACCTCTACAAATCTTTTATTCTTCTCTTATGGAAACTGTTGTCACATTTGGGCCCTTCTATTGATGCTCCTTCTCTTCAAGACAAGGTCCGAAAACGCATTATAAACGTAGTTGAACTCGCCTTTTGATCGTCTCGTAGTACCTCTCATTTTTTTACTGTATCTGTCCCTGCATGCTTTAAAAACATTTATTCGGCTAGTTTTTTGCTGCACTTTAACCCTCTCTCTACCATCTTTATGTTTTCTTGACATACAACCTACAACTTTTTAAGTCTTCTGTCAACCGTCTCCTTGCTGTTCTATTTTTTTCCTAGTAACTCCCAACTTAACAGTGCTTGCTTGCTCTCTTGTTGGGAGTGGTTGCTTGCAGACTTATTGAGAGTGGTTGCTTGTAGTCTTGTTAGGAGTGAAATTTAAAAAAAGTTATTTTAATTATTATAAGTTACTGTTAAAAAAATCAAGAGGGTGTTGCCCACCGTTTTTACGACAACTTGTCTTTTCTTGTAGTGCAGGTGTAGCCAAAAAAACCTGAATCCTTTTTCATTTAAGAGAAGTTGTTCTTTATTAATATTAGTAAAGTCATTTATTTGACATTTAAATTTTTTATTTAGTAGGTTAAATTGTATTATAACAACTGCTCAACAGTTTAAACAGTTGCTATAATAAAAACTTAACAGTTATAAAAAAAATTGTTATCGACTTAATTGAAGTAGAAGCTGCGTGTATGCCAGCTTTAAAAAATGATTTATACATTTTACAAATTCTGCATTCGGATTTAAAAAAATACGTTTAAATAATTCTGTGCTTACCTGCAATTACGACAGCATTATTATAAGACGGAATTTTTTTCTTCTATTCTCGGCAGTTTTTTTTTAGTACTCTCGAGTCCCTAATAAAAAAAAGGAGGGAGTACGTTTATTAATTTTTTGAAATTTTTTCCACCTACCCCAAGCTTATGAGGACTCCCTTCCTCCCGTTTGATAATTTTTACTTGTTATCAAAAAAAAAAATAAGTTAGTCAAAATCGGCCTTAAAAATTAGAAAATAATTATTTCAATCTCTGATAAAAACAAATTTTATTAAGTAAATCTATTTTTATAAAATAAAAATAAATTAAAATATATTTATCTAAAATGAGCTTTTAATTTATTTCTCACAAAAGCACAGTGGTCAGAAAAACTTAATTTTTTGCCAAAATTAAAATTTTAATGTTTTAATACTAAATCGATAATGCTGAATCCAAATCTGAAAACAGTTTTTGATTTAAAGGCTTTGTTGTTCAGATATCGCATAAGCCACCCAGTCAAGAATTTTAGAAAAACGTTTTCACTTCTAATATATATTAGGGTGTTCCAGAAACACACTTTTTTTTTTTTGAGGATATCTCTCAAGTTTTTCCCATTCTCTGATGTCCCCTGAGGCTAAAAATAAACGAAAAAAAAAACCGTTGTCAAAAAGTGATATCTGTAAAATTAAAAAAAAATTATATGTCGATATATGTTTAGATTTTTTGAAAATAAATGTCCATTATGTCACTGTTTGTATGTATAATTTGTAATGAAATTTGTATGCATAAATGTATGAAAATTGTATGTATAATTTGTAATGAAATTTGTATGTATAATTGTATGAAATTTGTATGTATAAATGTATGAAAATTGTATGTATAATTTGTAATGAAATTTTTCTGATATTATATTTTGTTTATAATAAACTTAGTGATGATAGTTTAACAATATTATTAGGGGGATAAAATGCCAATTTAAGTTTTCGTTTCCAGGCAAAGATCTTATATGCAAGGGTGGATCCTGTAAAGATCCCAACCATAAATGTATTACTTCTCTTGTAATGGATGTGTGGAACAAGGCTGGTTTTGGCGAACTTCTCATTTCTGGAGCTGCTGTCAGGTAGAAAATAAAGTAATTTTTGATTATGTAAATAAACACATAAGTAAATAAAAAAAAAAAAATAAGTAATTAACTACCAAAATAAATAAATAAAAAATAACCAATATTTATGTAATTAATAAACTTCTTTTATGTATAATCAGGAATAATATTCTGAAGCTCCACATTAAGTATTGCAAACTAATCCAACTGAGAGATCTAAACTGGGATTCGAGCATTGGTAGATTCACTAAGATACAGGAAGAGTTCTTTAATGTGGAGAAATTTGAGGAGAAGATCCAATCAGATCGACTTCTTTCCCAGAAGGTCAAGGCAGAGGACATTCAGTTTTTTTAGATCAAAAAGAAGATAGAAAAATGTATATTACTACAGAGTTAGACAAAGAATTTGAAAAATCTGTTAAAAACAGACAGGATCGGTGGCAGAGAATGAAGAATATGAAGATTACAGAGGTGAAAAAAGAACAAAAAAGAAGGGAACTAGTTTTAAGTGAACTTGAGGCTTTCTTTGAATCTGATGCTGATTCTTCTGCATTCGAGTCAGAAGCTGTAATTTCCAGAGATGAAGATTCTGTTGATGAATTAATCCAAAACTCTGATTCTATAGGAAAAGGCAAGGTAAATAAAAGATTGTATTAAAATGTAAAGTTGGTTGTACTAATTTTGAGTAAACTTCATCAAAATGAATTCAATTAGATTAGAAATATGATAACTGTTTATTATGTAGATAATGATAAGTATCAGTTTTGAGGATCTGGTGGATTGTACTTCTGAAGTATCTGCTCGATACAAGGTCGGGATTCGACCTCAAACCGCAATCATTGCAGCAATCTGCAATAAAGCAGGCGTAAATCTTGAGAATGTGCCCATCTCCAGAAGCTCCATTCATCGAAATAGATTCAAAAAGATTGAAGATCAAGATAAAAATAAATAGTAGGATAAAAAACTATTGAAAATAATGAAGATCAAGTAAAACTAGGATAAATAAAGATTAAATTATATAGGCGATAAAGTAATTTTAATTACTAGGAGACCAAATAAGACAAGAATAAAGGAAACCTTGAAGGGAAAGAGGCTTGCCGTGCACTTTGACAGCAAACATATCAAAGAGATGGAGGAGAATCTGAACATTACTGTTTCTGTTGAAAGGATTGCAATCAGTGTTACATGTCTTGATATTGATGACACAAATGACATTCTCCTTGGAGTAGTTCAAGCTTAAAGTTCCAAAGGAATTGACCGGGCAGATGTGATCTTAAATCTCCTAGAATATTACGATACTGTTGATCAGATCTTTGCCATGTGCTGTAACACCACTGCTTCCAACACTGGAGTATTTGTTGGGGCCATTACCATCCTCACAAACATCCTCAACATTCCTTTACTCTGGTTTGGTTTTTTTACTCTATGCAGGCGACACATGCGGGAGTTACACATCTTTATTTTAATGGAGGCTCTTACTGGTAAGAAAACAAATGGGCCAAGGAGAGCACTCTACGTAAGACTGCAGCAAAATCTAACCAAACATCAAGGAGGAGGTAGACAAGATGGAGGAGATCATTAGGTTTGATTGGAATGAGCTACAGGTCGGATCATCCTTGTACAACATTGCAAGGGAGGCCCTGGAGTTTGGCAAGAGGGCACTGACCATAGAGACATTTAACAGGGGGGACTACAAGAAACTTTATGAGCTAGTTGTCTTCTATTTGGGAGGGGATGTGCCAGGATTTCATTTTTATCAATCTGGAGCCTGCCATGAAGCCAGGTATAGTATCAATACCAATAATTTATAGTATATTATCAATAATTTTGTGTTTAGGGGACAGTACATTTTCAAGTTTTTCTTACATATTTAATAATAATAATAATTTATTTTAAAGGTTCATGGCAGATGCTTTATACCTGCTGACCCTGAGGATGACTGAGAAGGTAGCTCAGGTGATGAATGAAGAAGAGAAGAAAATGGTAAAGACAGCGGCATTCTTTGTTTCTTTATATTATAGGCCCTGGTTCTTAAAATCCTTTATGGTAGACAAGTCGACTTTAAATGACTTGACTGCCTTTAAGTCATCGTTTGATATAAAAGACCATTAACCAAAACTTGGACAGGCCCTTCCAGCATGCAGCAACATGCTTGGTATATAACAGAACAGTTAGTTATTCCGTCCCTAGCTGACGATGATATCAATGACGAGGTGAAGAAGAAAATGTCAGAGAAGTTGGTCAAGTGTAATGTCCCAGACCAGTTTTATATGGGGAAATCAAAGCTACCTGTTATTAGTAGGTCAACAGAGCTAACTGAGCTGGTAGGTTCCCAGAGCTGGATTTTGTTCAAGGTATGCGAGATCCCTTTTGAAGAAGTGGAGAAGTGGATCAGCGGAGATGCCAGTCAGACATTTGATATATTTAAAAGGTTTTTGAAGTCTATTAAATGTGTCAATGACTGCGCTGAAAGGAATATCCGACTAATCCAGGATTTTATTGGAGGCTACAGGTGGGACAACATGAAACAGAACCTCATGCTCGTCGCCAGAGACAACAGAAAAAAGCTGAAGAAGGACTTGACAAAGAAACAACTCAAAAATATTTAACTTTTTAAACTGGAAATGTATATTTTCAAAAGAATTTCTAAAACACATGATTTTTTTCCAAAAAATTGCATTTTTTTTGAAAAATGAAATTTTACAGATATCACTTTTACCTGGACAAAAAATTTTTGTGTGGTGTTTTTAGCCCATTTAGACCTTAGAGAATGGGAAAAGCTTGAGAGTTATTATTATTTTTTTTTGGGACACCCTAATATATATATATATATATATATATATATATATATATATATATATATATATATATATATATATATATATATATATATATATATATATATATATATATTTATATACATATATATTAGCGCAGAAAAAACAACTTTTTCTATGGTACTTTAAGTTTCATGCCTATACGGCAATCATCAGCCATTGAAAAAGGTATTCAATGCCTGATGATTGCCGTATAGGCATGAAACTTAAAGTACCATAGAAAAAATTGTTTTTTCTTAGTTAATATATATGTATATCGCTCTATTTGAAGTATCTTTTTAATATTGAGCACTCTTTTACGACTATGAGTTTTGTTTTATTATTATAATACAAAATAGCCTTAAATATCAATATATATATATATATATATATATATATATATATATATAATATATATATATATATATATATATATATATATATATATATATATATATATATATATTTGGGTGTCCCAAAATTTCAAAAAAATCTTAATTGGTGTTTTTTCCCATTATACTTAATGTTCTGATTCTAAAAATATAAAAATTTTTAATTTAACACTTGCAAAAGTTATAGATGTAAAACTTGAAAAATTTAAAAATTTAATAAATATTTGTAAAATTCCAATTGTTGTTACAATTTGCATATTATTCTTAGTAAGAAAGCTTATGATCATTACATTTAATATTTTCTTGTGCTTATTGGAGTAGGCATTCAGTTTTTACTGTATACACAACACATACAAGTGTACGCAGTTTATAGTACAGGTTTACGCAGTTTACAGTACGAGTGTACGCGGTTTGCAATATCCAGAATATTTCAAAAAGATCTGCGTTTGTTCTTAAAGTTTTTTTGTTTAAAATTTGTGTTATATTCTTTTCAAATTTCATAACTGTAAAATAATATTTACTAACCTCATTTAATTTGTATTAGCTTTGTATTAGCTTAGTATTATTAAATACGATTTTGGTAAAATGGGAAGAACTAAGTGTAAAAGAAAAGCAAGTGGAGAAAGTGGAAGAATTCTATACAGACAAACCCAAGAAGACTGATTTACCATCTTAAATACCCACTGAATGAACTTCCACAGAATCAACTTCCAAGTGTTGGCTGTGTGTTGAGACATCTGGAAAATGTCTGGTCAACAAGGTGACAGAATAACAAAAGAATTGAATTGTCTCATGTTTACTTTTTAAAATCTAGCTCATCTTTTTTGTTTGTTTTAGATCTGCAAGATTCAAACCAACCAAGCAACTGGTTGCATGTTCACAAGCTCATGTAGGGTTTGATTTACTTTTTAGAGATGTACCTTGTTCTACAACAAGTAAAAGATGGATTTTTTCATCTGTAATAGAAATCTGAAAAAAAACTGGTTGTGGTGATTTCATATTAAAGGAAGCTTCTGTAAAAGAAAAGATTCTAAAGCTAGATCAAAATTATAAAAAGATGCGAAAACTCCGCTGTTTAAACTAGGATTCCAGTTAAAATATATTTGAAAAGATACAATTGGATTTTATTGAGGAAAGTAGCTGCCTCTTTGATATTTCTGTTCCTCATATTGAAGATAAGATTGCTTCTGACCGTCTTCGTTCTAAGAATGCAAAAGATGAGCATTTGCTTTTTTACAAAGACCAAAAGGGTGAAAGGAAACAATATATTTCAGAAGAATTAAATAAAATGTATCAAAAAGCCATGATTAACAAAGAACAAAGATATCAGAGACTGTTGAGGATAAAAGAAACAGAGAAACAGAAAATCAGTATATACTTTGCTCCAGCAGAAATGCATGAACAGGAAAATTCCTTTGAGTATGAAAATTCTGACCTTGAATCTGATAATGAACCATCCTCTGAAGAAGATTTTGATAACGAAAGTATCCGATATAAATCTAACCCAAAGATTTTCATACGTATCAGTCCTGAAGAACTGATAGAATGTACAACTGCAGCTGCTGCAAGATATAATGTTGGATTAAGACCTCAAACTTCAATAGTGGCAGCTATATGTAAAAAAGGTGGTGTAAATCTGGATGAAATCAACTTATCAAGAAGCACAGTCCATAGAAAATGGTTTGAACAAATTGAAGGTGATCAAATAAGACAGGAAATATTTGACACATCGAAAAGGAAGAGACTTTATCTTCATTTTGATGGAAAACAAGTAAAGCAGATAAACTTGCCAAGACATAGAAGATACAGATGACATACTCTTTGGAGTGGCTCAAGCCAAGAGCTATGGATACTATGGTATTACAGATCAGGTTTATGCTATATGTTGTGACACTACACCATCAAATACTGGGATATTTTCTGGAACGGTTGCCATTCTTGGCTACAGTTCCACATTTATTGTTTATGTGCAGGAGGCATATGTTGGAAGTCCATATTTCACACTTTATGGACGCTTTGACAGGTGAAAAAACAAAGGGTCCGAGAAGAGATTTGTACACAAGACTGCAAAAAGGATGGCGAGATGTTAAAAAATCTTTGAATATATATGGTTTAGTGAAATTTGATTGGAGTAGACTAGAAGTTGGTTCTCCTCTACATACCACAGCTAGTATAGCCCTAGAGTTTGGAGAGCAAGGTATTACGTTGGGTACTTTTTGAAGAGGTGATTACATGGAGGTATTTTACCTAGGTGGAGAAGTTCCTAACTTTTCTCTTCACCAACCAAGAGCCTGCCATGAAGCAAAATGCATTGTATCTTCTTAAACTCACAATGACTTTATAGATATCTAAAGTCATGAATGAAGAAGAGAAAACCATGGCAAAACTGCTTCTTTTTTTGTTGCAATCAGCTATACTCAATGGTTTTTAAAAGCATATCTTACTAACAATGCTCCAAACAATGATCTTAATGCTTTTAAAGAAGTGTTTCATATTAAATAGCAATATTCAGACCTGGGACATAATCTACTTAAAAGTATGCAAAGACACACATGGTATCTTAATGAGGAGCTGGTTTTATTGGCTCTTGCTGATGCTAATTTAGACTATGATATATATATATATATATATATATATATATATATATATATATATATATATATATATATATATATATATATATATATATATTATATATATATATATATATAGTTACAAATTTATACACAAATGAAAAAATGTTGTATTTTTGCAAGAAATTATTTATCGATTTTGAATCGCTCTTGGACAAAAATTACAAATTTTTTTTTTTTTACTTTTGGCCAAAAATCAAGTTTTTCAGACCGCTGTGCAAAGTATAAAACTTATATCAACATATTAAATCCTATTGAAATTATTATAAAATGCACGGCTTGCGCATTTGACCGCAAGCCGTGATAGATTTAAAAAGTTTTATGCGTACTTTGTAAAAAATATTAGGATTTATAAACTGAAATTTTTTATAAAAAATACTTAAATTGTAACATAAAAATGTTCTCACTCCCCCCTTTTTTATTAAAAAACTTCTTTATTAGATCTAATGTATTAAGGACTTGAGAGTAAGTAAATAAACAATTTTGCAACTTTAACTTCTCTGCAATCAACCAGTCAAATTATTACATATGTAATAATTTGACTGGTTGATTGCAGAGAAGTTAAAATTTAATGTTAATTTTTAAAATAAATTAAAAGTTGGCTTTCATTGACAATAACTTAACTGTCATTTTTAATAATAACGAAAAATGCAAGTACCGTCTGTGTTGAAACTTTTCCTAATTGTTTTACTTAACGATTATTTTATAATATATACTGATTATACAGGTTTTTTATGCATATATATTATTGCAATATAAAGGCGTCTTGCAGGTATGCGTTTTCCATTACTCAAATATCATTCTTAGAAAGTATTTTTATGGACACTGTATCCTCATCATAGGATTTCAAAACATTTCAAAGTTTTCGGCAAGCAAAGTTTGTTCGATTACACAATGTAACAAAAAATTTTTTTTCTCTGTTTATCGAAATTTTATGATGTTTCTAATTTAATTTGAGTATGTTTATTGGGTAATGTGACTCTTCAGTCACATTACCCAAATTTGGTCTGAAAAATTCCAAGTGTGAATGCAGGTAATGCAGCTTTCGTACAATTGAGTTTTCCACTAGCTCTTTTGTAGTCATCACTCTTATAGTTGCCTAAAACACTATGAACAACATGACTAAACGCAAACCATGCTTCTTTTTCAACAGCAGACATTTTGTCCTCCAGCTCCTTACATTCCAACATAACTTTATTCTGCGGACCAACGAATACACCTGATGAAAATTTTGATTCTGACACCTTTGGAAACATCTGCCGAATATGCCGAATATGAAATGATTCTGAACACATGAGAAGGCAAGGAAGTGGTCGTGTGGACAAAATCATGACCCCCAAGGTATATATGACAGAAATAAGAAAAAAAAACTTAAATTTTAATATAATAAAATTATTAAATTTTTAAAATATAACAAAAATATTGAATATGCATTTGAGTAACTTAATTTCTCTCAGTATACAACAGTACTAACTCCAAGTCTGAACCATTTCATTAACTTTATTGTTGATTGGCTGAAAATAGTTTATGCAATATATTCAGGAAAAATAAATTAGGAAATCTTAGAAGTATTTGAGAAAATTATCTATACTTTAGGAGAAATTAGGTCTTTTTAGGATGTTTTTCAAATATTAGGACAATTTAGGATTTTTTAGGAGGCGTGCCCACCCTGTATATATATATATATATATATATATATATATATATATATATATATATATATATATATATATATATATATATATATATATATATATATATATATATATATATATATATATATATATTTTTAAACAATTTTAAAATGAATTCTAGAAAATAGAGTGCTCAATGTTATTAAAAGAGCAGAGCAATTTAGATTAATATATATATATATATATATATATATATATATATATATATATATATATATATATATATATATATATATATATAAACAACCTTAAAATGTATTCTACAAAAAAGAGTGCTCAATGTTCTTAAAAGAACAGAGCAGTTATATATTAATATATATATATATATATTTATATATACATATATATATATATATATATATATATATATATATATATATATATATATATATATATATATATATATATATATATATATATATATATATATATATATATATGTATATGTATATGTATGTATATATATATATATATAATGTTATAAATGCATTACACATATAAAAAAACTTTGAAATATACTTTATGCTTTTTTTAGGAAATCTTGATGATAGGGCAAAATCAATGCAAAAGCATAAAAATCAAAAGCATAAAAAATCAAAGCAAAACCATAAAAAAAACGGTACCACTGAAATCAGCATACCAAAATTATGTAAGAAACATTAAAAAATTAGCAAAACAAAATATTGTTACATTGTGTTATCAGAAAATTTTCACAACAACTTTTAATAAATTCAATTATTTTCGCTTTTACCTATTGACTCAACAGATTATGAGCCAATGATGCGTACTAATCGTGTCTTATTGAGGTAATCGCGCGTATCAAAAATTTGTTTATACTGTAACAATGATTACATTCTCCTCTGTTTTTCCATAATTTTTATTTAACTGCATGTTTTTAAACTGTTGAGAATTTCTTGAAATTTAACCATAAAATTCCCTAGTGTATACAGTATATACAGAATTTTTTACTATACTTTTTAATCAAGTTTCACTGTAGTAGTAATGGATGGTTACTAAAAATCCGGACTTATTTTCAAGGGCAGTTACTCAATAGTTTTTAAGGTAGAAATTAAATACAAAAATATCATTAAATAGAGTTTTTAGTTAATTATTTTTATTAAGTTTGTCTTCAACCTGTCTGTTTCTTCAGATTCGACCAACTCTAAGACGAATTGACCCAAAAAGTGAAAATAGAAGGTTAAGATCATTTTTTTTTTCAAACAAAGCTTTATTCTGGATTGTAGTAGCTTCACGTCTATTACTTGCCAGTTACCTACATACACTTTGCCTTTCAAATAAGCTCAAGACTCTTTTATTCGACGACATTTCAGTACAGCAGGCGGGTTGTAATTTTTTTTATATTGTTAATTGATGTTTTGTGCATCATAGCAGTCGGTCACGGTTTTAGCGTAAATACATTATTGCTATCGGCATGATGAACGTTGATGAACGGCACTAATCTTCCCTTAATACAATCCATTCCGTAGGTGACTTTGTTGACTGCAAGGCCGCTGGGGTTAAAAAATAGCTTGAAAATACCTTTGTCAAAAGCAGCCAGCCAGACGAGCAGCTTGGGTCTGTCACTAGAGTAGTAAGTGCTGTTTCCGTTAGTTGTCGAGTGTGAAAGAGTGAAAAAAAACTTGTCGTCAACGATAACCTATTTTCTTTGAAAATCGCAATAAACGCCGGTCCTCATTCGCTTTTTCTAGCTCTCCTGTCGATAAGGTCTCTGTTTTGTATAAGTTTTGATGTTAGTGTAATTGGGAAGAATATGCAAATGACTGCATCCATATTTTCGACCGGCTTGCCTCATCAAAACCCAGTCACTGTGGTCAAACATGATTTTCAACCACCTTGGGGGTCATGATTTTGGCCACGCGACCTTGCACTCTTGTGTTCAGAATCATTTTTAGCACGTTTGATTATTTGGAATTTGTCAAGCATAAAAGTGATCCACTGTGAACTATTCAAATAAAACTCGTAAACCCGTTTTTCTTGCATGGAAATCATTTTGCTTGGAAATTATTTAACTTCTATTTTCCCAAAACAAGTAAATTAACCTCTAGAGAATAATATAGAAAATAAGCTTTGAAATGAATATAAGCATGAAAAGAAAAATTAAGCTCGAGGCATTTAAAAGTCAGATTAAGTTTATACCAAAAGCCAGACTAAGTTTGTGCGGATTTTTAGTAACCACCACTTATAACTATTAGTCAAAATCTAGAACTAAAAATATATTTGTATATAAACACACATAAATTCGAAAAACAATCGAAAGAATCGGTTTTGGTTTCAGAAATCGATAAATTAATGATTTTTCAGAGATGGTTAACCATTAACCTCTGATAAACCTCGATTACTTTTATAACTAAATGCCAAAAGTTCTTTAATGTAACAAAAAAAACGAAGAAAAAAACAAACTTTTTTTATATAATTTTTTTTTCAAACTTTACAAAAATTCAAAATCCTCATATTAAAAATCAACCATATAAACGATCTTGAAGTTTTTTAGCTAGTTGCAATTCTAATGCCAAATTTAGTTGTAATCGGCTCACTAAAAACAATTTTTTCTTAATAAAAAATATTTAAATACGCTTTATTGACATAATTAAGTCCAAGGGCGGATCCAGACCATTTCGTAAGGAGAGAGGGGGGGGGGCGATTTTAAATGTTTTTCGATTTGGGGGATGCAGACGATCTAGCAAGGGGGAGGCAATTTTCAGATTTAATGATTTTTAAGCAAGCAATCACACAATTTTGAACTTGCACCACATTTTATTAAAATTGTAATTTTATTTAGACAGCCTAACTACATTATTTCCATTTTCAAACAACTTGCTGTGTTTAATATATAAACTTACAAATATAAAAAAATTTCAAAACTTTCTTAAGCGGGGGCGATCGCCCCCATGGCCCTTTCCCCTATCCTAAGAATCCGCCCTTGATTAAGTATTAAGTATTACTAACTATTGACTACTATTATTATTTTTATTATTGTCAAACTTATTATTACTATTTATTATTATCAAATTTACATTAAATTAATTATTATCAATTTACATTAAATTAAATTTAAATTAAAGACAGTAACTCTAGTTCTTACGTGTATGACAGTAATGGAATATTTAAAAAATAACTTACTACTTATAAAAATATATAAAAAATAACTTATTACTTATAAAAATATTAGAAGTATTAGTAATAGTTATTCTTCCATACAACTATTGGATTAGTTAAATCATTTAAATCTTTTAATTCAATACTGACAAATAAACCTCGAGGACTATCGAGGACTATCGAGGACTATCTACCTAGTATCAATACTAGATTTATTTAACTTATTCATTTTTAACACTGTAACACTAATTTATACATTTTTAAGAGTCTGGTCCTTTTGTAATTAAAATGTACTTTTCTGTTAAGACCATTTTGCAAAACTTGGTTACTTTCTTTTCCTGAATAATAGCCTTGTCTTTTCTTCCATAAAAAAACCCTCTAATTTTGGTTGTCAAATCCTGACTGTCTTGAGTGCATTTTTGATTTTTCTCCTCTAATTTTTACGCATTTAATTCTTTTACTATTATCATTATTAGCTAAAGCAACTCAATAACTCAATGTGATCTAATCATGTGTAAGTCAACAGACGGCCGTTTAAAGCGCACTTGAGTAGTTTTATGATTACCTTCTTATAAACTTTAAAGATCTGAAAACTTTTCTCTTCTTGTAAAAAAAAAACTCTTATGTTCTATATCTTTAACAGTGATGAAGAACAAGCGATTGATGGGCTTTTCTGTCACAGTGCTGTTATCAATATCAGTATACATTGTTGTCAATGTGGTACTTTGTGAATCTTTTTGAAAAAATTTAGGTTTCCTCTTTCTTTCTATACTTACTTTTTTCTTACACTTTTAAAATAAAAACAAGCTTTTCTGGTAATTCTATCAACATTATTCATAACCATTTTTCTGTATGATTATTGATCTTCTAAAAATCCTGTTTTAAAAAAAGGGACTTTTCTTTCTTTTTTTAAATTAACATTGTTATTATTTAACCACTTCTTGAATTGTAATATTATTTAACCACTTCTTGAATTGTAATATTATTTAACCACTTAGCATCTTCTTTGAATGTAAAAAGGTTTCAAAGGTTTGTTTTTCCGATCCTATTTTGCTTATGGATAACAAATCGTAACAAATTTATACTTCTATACTTGTCATGGCTTTTGATCATTTGTAAAACTCTATATATAAGAAACAAGTTAAGTTCAATTTTCTTAGCTAAAATATCTTATATTTTCTAAGCTAAAATATCCTATATTTTCTAAGCTAAAATATCCTATATTTTCTTAGCTAAAATGACATATATTTCACTCATTTGCCTTCTTTGCTGGTATATTTGGTTTGAGGTTATGCTTTATGAGAAGATAACACTATCTCACATCTTTATCATATTGGCATCATTACTTCATTTAAATTAATAAATCTTACAAACTAAACTCCACTATTTTTCTAATCTTAAATTAATATGTTCATTTTATTATACAATAACAACAAAAAAGATTTATAAACTGGTAAACAATCTGTTTCATTTAATTGGCAATTTTGAATTATCAATTCATTTTGGGAGAAAGCAAGATAATTATCACTTTTTTACACTCTTACATATTGTTATGGCTTTTCGATTTTCAGTCAAATTTTTAAACTATATTGGACAAATTTAATCTCAATTTTAAATCTGGTGCATATTTCAATTTTGTTTCAGAATAATTAAATTTATTATTCTTAGAATAATTATCTCAGAAAAAGTAAGTTTTATTAGGTGAGAAATGTAATATAAAAACGATGGTGGAAATATTTTAAATAAAATTCAAAAGCAAATATTTTCAGGAATATTTTGTCTGGAAAATGTGTCTGTTTGTGCGTCTGTGTGTGACCATGTTGCTATTGGTCAGTATGTACACTTAAATACATTCTTACACATACACAAGTTTAAAAAGTTTCTACAAAAAGACTTATCTACAAAAAACTTACATGACTGTACAAGCTTAAAACTTGCAGCTCGTCTGTATTTTTCATTGAGGGGTTCTTCTTTGAGCAGCTTAATGGTGAAGTGTTCATGTTTAAGAAAATATCCTGGTTCATTTGCTGACTCAAAAGAAACGTAGCCTGGGTAATAATAGCTTTCCAGTAAGTTAAAAGATGCATCACCATTAAAATGTTCAGAGGTAAAATCTATAGATTGTAGCTTAAGACCAAATCCTTGAGCACGTAAGTATTTATCTTTATCATTGACTGATTGAAGAGAAACAAACTGGCTTTGTCCATTGAGTGCTAAAAATATGGTAATAACTGATTAAAGAAGTGATTAAATAGGTTACAAAACATAAAAATAAAAAATGTCATAAAATTAATAAGATAAAAAAATTAAGTTACATCATATTAAAAAAATATATTATAATACGTAAAAAAAAATTCAAAAATTCAAAAAAATAAGGCTAAACAAAATTTTGATTGTAAAGTGGTTTTAACAAAAAAAAAAGCTATTGCAATGAAACTTTTGTAGATGCTTCATACATTAATATTTGTGCACGCATACACTTTTGTGCACATAAAGATGTTTCTGATAACATTCTGAATCATTGCTTAATTTTTACCATAGAGAATAGTATAGTAATTATTCTGGAATAGTATAGTAATTATTTTTACCATAGAGAATAGTATTCTGGATAATTAATAGTATAGTAAAAGTTCTGTCACCCTGTTACTGATGCAACCCAGTGCTAAATTTTCACATGTTCTGTTGCTTTGTAGGATTTGTTTTTGAGGCAAAGACTAGAAGAAGTGTACTTCCTGTTATCAATGCTATATAATATCTGTCATCTCTATAGTGTTATTTATTTTTGCCTGTTATTTAGTTGAAGGTTACTTTAGTTGCTGTGTTAGCTAAGCAATAATTTATTATTAGTAAGTTGATGTTCTCTCTGAAATTCTGGCACAGTGATTGTTTACCAGTAAGTTACTAAATATAAGTTTTATTTTCTTCTGTTTGAACCGCTCATATAGTATTAGCTCAACTAGCAATAAGTGACAACTTTATAACATACAACTTTATAACATACAACTTTATAACATACTTTCACCTTAGTTTTTAGTCCTTCAGGTTTAATATTTTTCCTAATGCATTTCCAAAATCTTTTATTTAAAGTTTTAAAGTACTTTTATGTACTGAAAATAACATCTTTTAGTTTCAATTTCTATCTTGCGCTCTTTTGCACAAAGGAGTTTATTTCTTGAAAGTAGAACAAAGCTGGACAAATATTTAATGAAAAAAGGTCTGGAAAGAGTTGGACAAATATTTAATGAAAAAAGGTCTGGAGTTTCTTTATCTCTGAACACACAGTATAGCAACAATGCTGAATTGGTGGCAAAGCTGACAATGCTGGAGTAAAAGATTTTGAATGTGTTTTCTTTTGAGTAGAGAATAGTTGTAATTGATTGTTATTGGTTTAATGAATATTCATGACAATATCAAACTGGTAGTATTTAAATTTTTGCTTCAGGTTAGTTAATTTGAAAATTTTATTTTTCATGTATTAAATGGTATAATTAGTTTGGCATTTTCTTTGTAAAAATAAATTTTGGTTCTCAAAAATAAAGAGATTTCTTGTTCTATATGGATTTTGTCGATTTGCCTTAAATAATTAAATTATTGCCTTCTATATGTAAATAATATATATAAATTATGCAATGAAAATTGAGAGTGAAGAGAGAGATTTTAACCCAAACAAAACTAACTTATTTAATGCAAGCAATTAACGCAACATTATTGATATTCCTATACTGATAATTAGCAACTCTTTCACTGACTTGAACTTTTACTTCTCACTTTTCACTTCTCACTGAGTCTTCTACTTTCACTGAGCCTTCTACTTTCACTGAGCCTTCTACTTTTACTGAGTCTTCTACTTTCACTGAGTCTTCTACTTTGACTGAGCCTTCTTCTTTCACTGAGCCTTCTACTTTTACTGAGTCTTCTAATTTCACTGAGTCTTCTACTTTCACTGAGCCTTCTACTTTCACTGAGCCTTCTACTTTTACTGAGTCTTCTACTTTCACTGAGTCTTCTACTTTGACTGAGCCTTCTACTTTCACTGAGCCTTCTACTTTTACTGAGTCTTCTAATTTCACTGAGTCTTCTACTTTCACTGAGCCTTCTACTTTAACTGAGATTTCTACTTTGGATTATCATTCAATACTGACCTCAAAAGAAAATAATTACAATCTAATGCATAGCTAGCATTAGGAGGGTCCATTTTAAACTTTTTTTTGAAATTTTAACAGGTTTTTACTAGTGATGACATTTTATCTAAAAACGCTAAATACAAAAAATTTCGAATTTAGAACGAATTTTACATCCCCCACAAGACATTGAAAGTTCAAGTAATTGATTGTGCAAGTAATGCACAAATTTTTTACTAACAAACTGTTGTTTTTTCTTAATGGGGTTCACACAATTTATTTGACAATAACTAAGGAATAATTCTACAAAAATTTAATAATTTACGATTTATTGTACTTATCCCACAAGAGACTTGTTTTAAAACACCACAGATATTGCGTAACATAATTTAGTTTAGTTACTCTTATTCCAAAACATTTCAAACATTTTAATATCGATACTTTCGTTCCATTATGAATTTAATATTATGAAATTGCATTTAAGAAAGTTATTAAGTCTTAATTCTCTTGAGACATCAATAGTTCTTAAAAACATGCCGCAATGTTAATAAGTTTAATTTACAATGTTTTAAATGAACCTTATTCTGTATCATTTTAATGTTGCAAAGTATAGATATAAACGTAAAGTCAATAACAGCGCTTATATTACAAGCTTCAGTCTTGTATTAAACCACGACTATGGCTCCCATACCAAAGAAGATTGGTAGACCTAAATAAAGTATTGGAAATAATGTATCTATTGATTTAGAAGATTCAGTACTTAGATCAGGAAAAAAACATTCACAACATTCGATACATATTCCACCTGTTGCTATACACAAAAATATTGCTGATAAAAAAAGCAGATGTTCTTCTCATTTAAATCATTGGATTATTGGTTTTTCCTTAGAAAACTTTAAAGGAAGAAAGCTAACGATGAGTAGAGCTATATTGAAAAAATATTCTTTGAGAGAGAAAACGATCCTAGAAAAGAAATAAGACTCATTACAAATCATCTAGTTAGCAAAATTGTTCAAATCTTTTGGTTACCTGCTCATATTCCAACAAAGCATAACAAGAAGGACTGTGCTGATCAGATTGTCCGTTTGGTAAAAGAATATGAGACGCTGAAAAAATTCCTGAAAGCAGAAGACAAGAAAGAAAAGTAAAGCAAAAAGCTACATCTTATACAATTAAACTGGACAGTCTGTTTGATATATCACATACAGACACTTACACATAGCTGAAACACTCTGGTAACGACTAGTGGCTTATTGACTGGGAATTTCTAAAAAGCCAACGAAAGTTTTCTCAAATGGGCTCAATGGCTGGAGTTGACAAAATACTTGCTGAAAAAGAGCGACAACGCTACATCAAACTACAGTATCAGGAAAGAAAGAAAAGAAAGAAATTGCTTCATATTAAGAAACAGCAACTCAAATGTTTAACCATTAATGATAATAATAAAGTCAATGAGGGCGATAAATTTTCTTCAGATATTACGGAAGAAGATGAAAGAGATAAAAGTTTTTCAGTGAAAGAGAAAAAAAAAACATCATTGCAAATCAGCGATAACAATAAAATTTTCAAAAAGTGAACTATTAAAAGAAACGTGTATAGTTGCTGATGGATCCGGTATTAGTGAAAGACAACAGCTACTTATTTTGGGAAAGACTTTAAAGGTGCATGTTTCTCAAAGAAATCAATTGAAATTATTTTTCAACAAACAAACAAATAGAATTTCAGTGACGTTATTAATTGTATATTTATTAATTTCAATAAATCTTTTGTGGGATATATACAAATAGTCGTAAATTATTAAAATTTTGCATAATTGTTTTCTAATGGTTAATAATTAAATTGTGTAAACCCCACTAAGTAACTTTAACAATTAGTGGATAAAGAAGTTGTGCAACACTTGCACAATCCATTATTCTAACTTTAAATGTTTTGGGGGGGATCTAAAAATTGTTCTAAATTCAAAATTTTTTGTATTTAGGGTTTTTAGATCAAATTTTATTACTGGTAAAAACCTTGATTAAAATTTCAAAAAAAAGTTTAAGATGGACCACCCTAAGCTAGCGTCTCCTATACATTTTTTGAAATCAAACTTTTTTAAATATCTAGTTTTTGTTAGGTATACCTTTTTATTGTTTAATATTAAATTTCTAATTTCCATTAAAATGTTTTATATTAACTTTTTATATTAATATAAATTTTCATATTAATATTTTATTATTAAACCTTTATATTGTTTATTATTAAATTGTTAATATTAAACTTTGGATCTTCACAGAGGTGGTATCATAATACAAACTCTTAGTCCTGATATGCAAAACAGGTTAAGCATAAGAAGTTAACTTAACAAAACAGGTAGGCCACAGAAATTAAATTAAGCCTTAGACATTAAACTTGTTTAAAAAAATAATTTTTTATTCAACTCACCAATTGATGGATTGGGGTACAATTGATGGATTTGGATTGGATCAGGTACTTACAATTTATATTTCCAGAAAGTAAATAAAAATGTACATAAACTTTTTTTAATGAAAAAAGTAAAAAAAAAATAATCGGTGGTAGCAAATATCAATTTGTGTGCAGCTATTTATAATCATACCTTTAACAATACGAAATTCATCCAAGCCTTTATAAAGAATAGCTACAGTTTCAGTGTTTCTAATACCAATTCGGTATTGTGGGAGATCGTTGGGTTGAAATGAATACTGCTTTCCAATGCGTGCTATTAAAATTGTTTAATAAATTATTCAATTATTTAAATACAACTTTTTTAATTTAAAATAACATTAATTAAACTTAAATAGCAACAACAACAAAAAATTATATATGTTTAAAGCCACCATATAATCTTAAGTTACAAAGAAAGGCTCATAAATTTGCAGAGGAGATTGTTTCAGAGAACAGATCAGATGAATGATGATAAACTAATAAAGAGTCAGTTAGAGGAAAGATCAGTTAGAAATCTATCAAATTTACAAATGATAGATGATTTTTTAACGCAGTAGTTTTGAGTAAGCAACTAAAAAAACTTAATTAAAAAAAAAGTAATAACTTTACAATATATATATACAATCAAACACTCGGTTTTACAATTAACAACATGGTTTCTAAAACAATAAAAACTTAACTACAAACTTATTCAAATTCCCTAAGAATTTATAGCATAATAAAAATGATAAGCAATTTAATAGGCATTTTATATACTAATTTCAAAATAGAATTTGACGCCGTACATTAGAAGAGAAAAATATTAAAATTAGACTTGATACCAGCGCAAAGTCCATATTTGATCAGGTATAAATTTAATTTTAATGTATTTTTGCTCATAAAACGATGCCAACCTGATGCTGCTAATCAAGTTGTTTGCAAGGCCATTTGTTATCTGGGTTCTTGTATTAAAAAAAAATGTATGTAAGAATCCTATTTATCGAATGGAAAACAAAATGTTATAATTAAAGATACAAAAAACCAGATTTGTTAAAGGTGTGATGTTTCACAAAGTTCTGCACTTAAGTTATTTTTTCTCATTATATATTAATGATATATTTTCTAAAACTAATATTATAGGCAAAATATATCCAGAAAATAAAATTAATGCAATAGCAGTAAATAACAAGTCAGACTCAAATTTATATTGATAAATTAACTGAAAAATAGATGATAAATATCAAAATATGTAAAATTAAACATAAAATTAAAAACTTTTCATTGTCCAATGAAAAACTTTGTTGAAATTTTATTTTTGTTTGCTATTGAATTTTATCATATTTAAATATTATACTAATTATAATGTTTATATACTTATGAAATGCATTATACTAATTATTATTATTTTACTATTACCTCTATATTATTTAATTCTGTACTATAATACTTATATTTTTTTTAAATTGCTCTCAGTTCAATAATATCTATTTATTTTTATTCATTACCACTTGATTGCGCTACTAAACCTGAACATAAGTAGCACTTGATTGTGTTACCTAGGCTGAACATAGGTAGCACTTGATGTTGTTACCTAAACTGAACATAGGTTAGTTTAGGTAACTACATAGTTACTTAGGCTGAGCACACATATTTGAGGATGCTTCCTAACATTAGTTGTCACTGATATACATTATATAATATAACATAGATTTTTATAATTGCTTTTAATATTATTATTATTAATATTATTATTAGTACTATTAATTATTGTTAATATTATTTTTATTGTGGTTATTGTCGTTATTATTGTTTACCAAATAAAAATTTTGTAAATATTCAACTTACCCTCATGCATCTGAACAAGTTTAAAACTAGCATCACTTTTAAAAGCATTAAAAAAGAATTGTTCATATTGTAATATCAATGTGTCCGATTGATGTCTAATATAATATTTTGGATAAATGGTGGACTCAAATGAGACGTATCCTGAATAAAAAAAATCTTCACGAAGAATAAAAGAAGCATCATTTTTGAACGGTTCGTTGTAAACATCTAATGAGTGTAGCTTGAGAAATAAATCTTGTTGGCGCAGGTATTTCAAGTTATCTTTTGCCGAGAGAAGAGAAACAGCATCAGCTCGCCCATTAAGTGCTATATAAAAAAGAAAAAATTGGAATTTTGTTTTAAAATTTTATTTTAAAGCATTAGAACCAATAAACAAAATAAAACACAAAATACAACAAATAAAATATTACAATGACTTATTTGCAACTAATTAGGCAATATTTTACATCGTAACCCATATAATTTATTAAACAAAAAATTAATAAACAGTTAGTTTATTGAACAGCCTTTATACAGCCATATTTAAGATCAGCAGAAAAAAAATTTAAGAAAGCAAAAATAACACTGTATAATTAAAATCACTGTTCATTTTACAATTCAGCAAAAAATTAAAAAAAAAAAAATTGTTTGATACTTTGACGCTTCCATTGCAAACACTTTAAAATTTATCATTAACTCACAATTTAGTAAATGGCCAGAGTATATAAAAAACATTATTTTCGTCTTATCATCAAGCACAGTGTAACAACATGTAACAATTTATAATTTTTAAATTTTTATGAGTGTTAACTGAGAACTAAATAAATGTTTACAAGAAAATAACAATTAGAAAATAAATTTTAAATAGTGAATAAAACAAGGTCAAAAATAAATTGGATAAAACAAAAAACATAAACAGAAAAAAAACCCTGAAAAATGCAATAAGTGATAATGATTATTGTCAACAATTCTTTTAATTTTTTTTTTTTAAGTTGCAACAAACGACGCTTTGATCCAGGTTTATTTAAACTGCAGCTATTCCTTACATAGGCTTGGATGAATTTCACATTTTTAACAAATTAGACACAAATTGATATTTACTACCAGAGATTTTTTTTTAATTAAAAAAAGTAAACATTTTTATTTACAAAATTATTCTGTTTATTTATTACTAAGATTAATTGTAGTTTGCAGAACTATTACTAAGGTTAATTGTAGTTTGCAGAACTATTACTAAGATTAATAATAGTTTACAGAACTATTACTAAGATTATTTGCAGTTTGCAGAACTACTAATATACTTTTTGTGTTTGTTTATTAGAACCTATAAAATATGTAAAATTTATTTGCCCCAAAATTGTGAGTTGGTTGAAACTGCTGTTAATATTTGAGTCGTTTGCAATGTTATAACTAATAATTTTATATATAATATAAATATATAGGAAGAGTATTGTATAATAGTTGTCAAAATTAGAATACTTCTAATTTAAGATAATTTTAATTAAAAACTATTGGGTGGCTTTGGCCATATATTTAGGATGACTTTAAGTGAAAAAGTGTAATGATTTGATTTTTAATGTTTATAAATTTTTTTGATTTTTTTTTCAGAAAATAATAATATTATTGATTTATTAATTTTTAATTATTTTTAGGATAAAAAATATTCTATTAAAAATATTTATAACATAGAGATCATACCAAGAGCCTGTTGCTGGAAGTCATGGTTATATTCCATATACCAAGGAAACATTAACCAAATGTTTAAATGAAGTAAAAAGTGGTAAGTTAACACAAACAGAGACTTTCTGAACCTTTATAATTCCCCTTTTAATAATAAAGAATAAACTGAAAGGGTTAGGTAATAAAAAACCAGGCGGTTGCACAACATTTATGGAAATTGAAAAAGTTTTTGCAGTATTTTCAAATCTTATGCAGAAAGTAAAAAGAATGTTTATTAGATAATTTGAAAGAAATATGTCTGGTGTTGAATGGGTAAAAACATTCTTAAAGAGATATAAACAATTAAGTGTTAGATATGCAACTTACATTAAAAGAAAGAAGGCAGAAGTACGTACTGTTATTATAAACAACTTTTTTGATATCACTCCTGAACTGGCAGGGGAACCTCCATCAAACATTTGGAACTTTGATGAAACTAATTAAATTTAATTATTATTTAATTAAAGACCTTGGTAATAACTAGTAATAACAAAGTGAGGATTAAAATATCCTAAGAGGATAATTAATTCAACAAAATCTGCTGCATCTTCGATGCATTGTGGTAATGCAGAATGACATATCATTTCATATATTGTCTACAGAGCAGATTCAATGTGGACAACTTGAAAAGAAAAGAGACCAAATGGAGCACGCTATAACTGCTCAAAAAATAATTGGTTGAATGAATGAATGGTTTGACTCCAGTTATTTTGCAGTTATTTTACAGAATCTTTATTGTGGCCTAAATTAAAAATCTCCTGGAAAATATGTTCTAATTGGAGACAATTAGTCATTACAAAGGAATACATATGTCTTTGTGCAAAGAAATATTCAACTTTATTGCACTTATTGCATGTATTCTTTTTTTACATATTTAGCAGAAGCTAGAGGTGATGATCATGCACCTCTACATAAATAGCACCAGTAAGTCTTCGTTGTCCCATATAAAAGGGTATCATCAATTAATGTAGCTAATATGAAAACTACTATAAATAAAAATAAGACAAAGAAAAAAATGGCTGTTGTAAAAAAAAAAAAAAAAAAAGTTATCCACTCTTGAACAATAAACTATAGATAAACTATTGACTCTAGTACTGATAGTTTGATGATTGATGACATAATGATTGAAGGTTTTTGTGTTTTAGATATTAATAAGGTTTCACTGTCATTTACACTTGAAATAAAGTTTCAAGCTGTTATTTTTGCTTTAAAAACATTAAAAACAAATCACCTGTGAATATGTAAAACATGTAACGATTAATCAATAATTATAATTTGTTTTTGTTAACCAAAGTCATCACCATTATAGGGGTGACTTAAACCGTTAAAAATAAAATTAAACCATCACAAACATAATGTTTATATTTTTTATATTCATTTTTTATTTATTTTATTTTTTACATCATGCACATCTAATACAATTTACATAAACATTTAATCATTCATAATTAAATTTTGAAAGAAAAATAATTTTAAATTTGGGCATTTTATGGTAAAGAAAAGAATTAAAGATATAAAAGAACACACAACCTAAAAAAAGCTGTAAATAAAGTAAAAAAAAGCAAACATTTTTTATGTCAACATTAATCCCAAAAACAACTTAAAAGTCATTTTTTTAAAACAACTTTAAAGTTGTTATGAACAACGACCTGTAGATTCAATACAACAAGTACAGCAAACCTCCAATGTTGTGGCCTCAACAGTGTAAAAACGCATATCAATAAAATATTAACAATAAATGATATAATAATTATAATAACAATAAATAATAATAACTATTTATAATGACAATTTATGTTTTTTTAATAAAAATAACTAATCTTAACTTATTTTCACAATAATAACTATAATATTTGTAATAAATATTTCTATTAAGTTGTGTTATCATGGTTTTTAAAAAACAATAAAATTAAATTAGTTCCTTAATTATTTTAGTACTTTTTACGTAAAGTGTTTCCAACTTTGTCAACTTTAACTATAAAAACAACTTATATTTTTATGGTTAAAATTGATAAAATAATTACTAATGATTCAAAAAACAAACCACAAAAATTGTGAAATCTAAGCGTTAATTAAAATTTAAACATTTTTAATGAAAAGACTTTCAAGCAAAAGTTTAGAAACAACTTTCTTTGAGACGGTTTTTGTTGGTTGATTTTCAACCAAATGCCTTTGCAGTTACACACAGTACATTGCAGTACTCCCCATAATGCTCAATAGGATTGACATCTAGACTCTGTGAAGGTTATTCAAGAACTTTAATTTTATGCAATTGATTATGGGATAAATTGTCACAACTAAAACACCCCCAAGCCATAACATTTCCTCCTCCAAGTTTAACAGTCGGTAACTGATATTTCGGTATGAGTCTGTCTCCTAGTGGATGCCTGACTCTGTCACTACTGAATAGCATATACTTTGATTCATCAGAGAAAAAGACATTTGATCAGTCAATAACTATCCAACTATGATCTTACGCATACTTTTAATTTTTAAATTTATAATTTAAATAAATAGCTTTTTAAAACTGAATTAAAGGCTTATAAATTTTTTTGTCAGATAGCAAAAACGTTTTCTTAACTAGACAGCAGCCACTGGACAGGTTATTTTTGTCATAATCGTTATTAAGTAGTATCATTGCTTTACAGCTGTAACTTTAGGTCTTCTAGTGGAAGGTTTACTTTTAATAGTTGTAACATTAGGTCTTCCAGAGCTAGGCTTACTTTCAATAGTTGTGTGCAAATGAAATCTTTTCATTATAAGGCTTATTTCTGGTTTAGAAACATTCAGTAAAATTCAGAAATCTAAATCATTTTTTTACTACATTTTTTAAAATTAATTTTTTATTGAATTTGAAACTTTATTAGCATTTCGTATGCTTTTAAAATATCATTAAGTAATTGAATAACTAAATTTCAAAATTATTTCGGTTTTAAATTTTGTTTTACAAAAAATTGATTGAATTGCAGGAATGATACTGTATTTAAACTTTTGCACAGAAGCCTTTTAAAAAATAATTAAATTTTAATTAACCATTAAATTTTACAACTTTTAAAATTGTAATTGCATATATATATATACCATAGAATCATTAAATATGGAAATTTTAACTAAAAATTTAATAGAGCGAATATTAAACTATTTCTATTTGTTAAATAAACTTTATGAAAAGAGTCAAAATATATATAAAATAAAGTTTTACTTATAAAAAGTATTTTATTTAGATTAATATTATTATTTTCATTAAAACTTTTTTGCTGCTGTTGTCTGTGATTACCAATATACAGATTTAATTACGGCTGTATTTAAAATAGGAAGAAACACTCACACAAATTTTTTACTTTAAATTTTTGGCACTTTATTTTGATGCTTGACACTGTTACACTTATTATAATGCTTATTAGTAGGACGCTGATGAAAAATATCAAATAAAATTGGATCCAAGACTGATCCTTGCGGAAAAACACTAACTACAGGTAACCAATTGAGTTGAGTGTCACCAAGGATAACTCGTTGAGATCTGTTGGTCAGGAGATTGAGATCTTGCAGGTCAGCTTCAATCCAATTGATAAGATTTCTTTCAATTCCATACATTTTTATTTCTAGAGCATTCATTGATGTGGCACTATGTTAAATACTTTGATAAAATACATGAATACGGTATCAATGGGTAGTTTTCTGGCCATGTTTGCAGTAAAAAAACTCCATATTCAAGCAGGTCAGTTTCAAGAAGATTTGTGACTTTAGATGCATTATGGCTGCTTTTTTCAAAAGTTCCTCATTATTTTACATGTGATTGAGGGAAATATTTGTAAACTAGTCTGTGGATTGCGGGATCAATTTTTGAACCTTTTTTAAACAAATGTCTTACATTTGCTTTGGATCACAAGCTTGGAATTTCATCATTGTCAAATAACTTTTCAAAGATGAGAGTAATTAAAGTGATCATAGAGGTAGAACAAGGACATCAGGACTGACTGTTTATACCAAGCATTTTGGATGTATCAAGAAATGAGAGTTCCAGAAATGTGGCTTGAGAGTCGAATGTTATGGTGTTGAAGGTTTAGTTGATTTGACGATTAAAGAAGGAAAGATTGTCACAAGATAGCTCTTCCCTGAAAACTGCTGAAATTTATTGTTGAGTGAGTTAGCTAATGTGATTTTGTTAGAGCTAATGATCTCACTGAGCTGGTCATATGCATCAATGAGACTTAATTTATTACAGAGTGCTTGGTATTTATTAATGAAAAAAGTCTTTTTGAGTTACAACTAGTCATTGACCAGAGCAAGTTTGAAGGATTTCAGAAAAGACTGACTCAATCTTTCGACAAACTTTCTTGTTTTTTTATATTCATAAACCAGGAATGCAATTTTCCATTTGGAGTTGAAGTTGTGGGTCCAGAGTAATTTTTAAAGACAAATCAAAGGCGGAAACAGTTCTTTTGTTTCTTTTATTACAATAAACTGAGACAAATTTGGATAGTGGAGACAACAGAACTGGAAGTAAAATCTCTGGGAAATCAACATCGCTAGCAATAGTTATGCCATTGTGTTTTTTGATTAACATTGCTGCTACCTAGTGAGAGATAGTATTGGAAATTTCAGAGGTTTCGGTACCAGAAAATGGAACCATGTAAATACAGCCAAAAAGCAGACTTTGGAAGCTTTAGTTTAATCCTTAGTTGTTTTGACAAGTAGTGAATGAAATCTTTGTGTAGTTGGGATTCTTCGTTGGTTAGAGATAAGTTTGTTGTTTATGTTGTTATGTTGAGACTGTCTGATCGATGGAGTTGAACGAATTCGCAGATGGAGACTGAACTAGGATGATGAATAAAGTGAATGAACAGCTGTACCTCAGCAGCTGATTTCCAACTAAAGAGAGAGAAATGGATTCCTCTCCCTTTTGTTGATATTGACTGTTTAGGAAGCGTCAATGCATTTGATTTTTTAGCTGTGGATCATAAATTGAAAGGGTTTATCAAGTAAGTTTTTTGCAAATAGTTCTGTGTTTTCAGTAGCATGCTTTTTGTTTAGGCTGTTGAATGTGGTATGGTGTCATTGAATGGGGTAGTGGTGTCGTGGTAGAGCGCTCACATTATAAGCGAGAGGTTCTGAGTTCAATCCCCATCATGTCCTTGGTAATACAGCGCTCAACTTGTTTCTCCGTGCAGCAGCCTTGTTCGCCAAGGTTCCTGTTTCGGAGTTATAGAGTTGAGAGAGGGTTATAACAACAAGTAGCCTCCTCATCTGTAGTGTCCTTATCAGCCTTGGGGAGGTGAATTAACAAAAAAATAAATGTTTCTTGTTTAAGAGGTGTATGGTCTGGACAGATATAGACAGATTTTAATTTATCTACTGAGGCAGGTTGTTTAACATTAAATAAGAGATGACTGCAGTGCTCATTTTCAACTCAATAATGATTAATTCATTTGGGTTGGCGATGTTTGCAGTTAAACTGGTAGTATTGGTTTGCCTTTTTTACTTGTTAATAAATGCCAAATGAAAAGCAACATTGTTGTTTTTTGAGCATACTTTGAATTTAAAGTAACAGCTGATTATAGTATGGGGGTTTCAACCATTTTGACATTTTTATCAATCGTTTGGATGATGGCTTTGTTAGCTTCTGAACCATGCTCAACTGGGCTTGCTCAATTAAGAATTGTGGTCGAACTTGGAAAAGCAGACTTTGGCAGTTGAGCAAAATTTGTTGGCTGCTAGAGCAGTAAGATAGTTGATTGAAAATGGTGTACTCATTTTTCACAGATGGTTTTCAATTTGTTTAATATGATGTGATAAGAGGGTTACTACTCTGAACATCACTGGATTTTTTTTTAAATTTGAACTTACCTCCCAAGGCCATGAAGGCCACTACAGTCGAGGAGGCTACTTTTAGTTGTAGTTACAAACCTTTCTCAACTCTATAACTCCGAAACACAAACATTGGCGAACAAGGTTGCTGCACAGAGAAACAAGTTGAGCACGGTACTATCAGGACTGTAGTAGGTATCGAACTTGGAACTTCTTACTTATGAAGTTAGCACTCTACCACTACACCACTACGACATTAATTAGCTTATGGATTACCTTATGGTGGAGAAGTAGTTTAACTTATTAAAATACTACTCGACTTATCATCAAGAAGTATTTTATTTAGTTTTAAAGCTTGCGTCCATTGCAGTAGCATTTGTGTCAGTAGCTTGTAGTCGTATTTAAGTAAAGTAGAAACATTTTACAACTTTATTTATTTGACAAAATCTTAACAACTCGACTTCATAGAGCAAAACGTTTTTCAGATTTGAAACCAGAATAAAGTACTACTTAAGAAACACCTAATGACATTTAAGATATCAAAAACTTGTTTTCCAGTGTAGATGGAATAGTGGGAGTCCTGGGAGAAGTAAAATAGAGGACTAAAAAAAGTGCTGTCATTTATCAGTATTTATTAATATAGAAATATATCAACAATATTGAAATACTTGTAAGTAATGGAGTTTTGTTAGGGTTAAAATTCATCAGTCACTGCAGGCCCCAAGCAGTCAGAAAAGAGAGAAAGTTTCCAGATTGGTTGCTTTATAAATCAATCAAAAAGTTATAATTTTTTACCAAGACTGGAGTATTTTGTTGCACCATCAGCAAATAGACTTTAGAGGTATAATTATCAAAAAGATCTTTGAGAAGAAGAACACAGGATAAAGTACAGAACCATGCGGGTTCCAAAAGTTACTGGAAATGATGGAGAGTGTTGTCCTTTAAGTACTTTATTAATGTTGTGATAAGAAAAGAATGATTTAATAGTTATAAAAAATTATCCTTATGAAGCAAGCTTTCCAAAGCAACCTCGTGGAAAGGACCTTGTGCTGAACTTTATCATAAGCTTTTGATATCAAAAGCAATAGATTTTGCGTCGCTGCTTTGATCTAAAGTGCGATGGAACCTTTTAGTTATAATGTTTAACAAATCAACAAAAGGATCTAAATCCAAATTGATTGTCAAAAAGTAAGTTGTAGGAATCAATATAAGATATTTGAAGATTATCAATTAAGGATTTGAAGACTTTGCTTAATAGTAAAAAGACTGATTGGGCTATAGTTGGAGAGAGAGAATGGAAAAAAAGACAGACAGGGCGTTAAAGAGAGAGAAAGAATGGAAAACAAAAATCAGTTAAATAGTTTAGAGACTAATTATAAGTGTTCTGGAGAACACTTTTGCAAGACTGAGTGTCTGTAAGAGAACATATAGAAGTTGTGATAGAAGTCTAAATCTATATGGATCAGAAGCTGTTAAAGAGTTTAAGTAAAAATTAATGAAAGTGAAAACTTTTAAAAGTAAAATAAAAGGTTAAAATTTGAAAATAAATAATGTGTAATGTAGTGGTGCATCAAGTTAAAAAACAAAAATAAAATGCTCAAGTTTTACCATGTTTTTTTTTTTTGTTAAAATTTTTTTTTAGTTTCAAGTTCAAATGATTTTCAACCATTCGGTCTTAATATAAAAAAACTTTCAACATTATCATTGATGAGTATTCAGATCTAAAAGAAACCAATAGTATCGTTGTGAATAAATTTAACATTTAAAACAGCATAAAACTCTCTTTAACAAAATTATTATTGTACAATTAAAGCTAGATTGACACTATGTAGCTGTTACAAGCTAGATATCCAATTATATTTACAATGAATTTTAAACCTTGTCTTTAAGAGAAAAGTCTTAATTAGAAAAATTGGTCTAAATGTTACAACAATATTACATACAAGAGCAGATAAAAGACTTATAGACGTAGAAAATGGAATCAGGAGTATATGGTTAGCAAAATGAAAAGAGACAACTTTAAAATATGTAAATTTTGCAATGGATTGGATTTCCAAGAGTAATATTTGTAAATGAAATCTTAAAAGGTGTCAAAAAAATCAAATACTTAGTTAAAGTTACTTTTTCCCATTTATAAATGTATCAACATTTTTGTTATAATAATTATTAGTAAACAACTAAAGATATGTTTTATGAATCAAAACAACTAAAACAACTAATGTCTGGGTTAAAATTTACCTGCAAATTCCAGGAACCTCTGGAGCACCACAAGGTATCCCAGAGGATATTGGAAATGAAGATACCCTAGAAATGAACAGCATGTTGTCTTTTTAGGACAACAATAATATTGTAATTTTAAAAAGTTATCAAACATTTTTTTGAGCTTTTCCAGATACACTATTTGTTGAGAGCCTACCAAGAAAACCAGTTTGCCATCTTTATCAAGTTTTTAATATGGCATTTTGGTGAGAATCTGCTTAATCTTTGCATAGACTTTGGTCATATGACAGTTGGAAAACTCTCTTAAAATCTCAAAAGTTTTTAGGTCATTAGAGAGAACCTATATTGTCATAGGACTCTTCAGAAAAAAAGAAGTGTGTGAAAAATACAATGTAACTTGTAGCTGTGTTTCTTCTCTTGAGAGTATCAAGCAATACTGTCTCTGAATTGTCTGAGCTCTGTGTTATGTGCAGAATCAGCAAATAGAGGCAGTCACTCATAAACTTGGCCTTGTGGTAAGCTTTTGGCTGCTTAAAGAAGTTAATTATTTGTGAGCCCACAAAATATACCAGTAGCATTCAAAGATATTTGAATCTTTACAATTCAAGAATACTTTGAATCAATGACCTCGTCACTTTCCTTGGGACTTTTAATACTCAAAATACCAAGCTGAAAGTCTAAAGGGTCTGGTAAAGAAACAGTTACATTATTTTATTCATTAGTTGTGGGTTCTTCTTTACTGGTGTTATGGTTTACTATATTAGTGTTTGGATAATCTGCACTTTTGACCCAACTACAGTGAGTGTGTGTTTTTATTTCTGATTCATTCCCAACAATATGAGGTAGTGGTATAGTAATAGAGGGCTTACCTCATAAGCAAAATGTTTAGAGTTTGTTCCCCCACAACGCCCCTGGTAGTACTGCACTTGTTTCTCTGCACTCAACTTGTTTCTCTGCACAGCAGCCTTGTTCGAAAAGGTTCATGTTTTGGAGTTATAAAGTTGAGAGAGGGTTGTAACCACAACTAAAGTAGTCTCCTTGACTGTAGTACCCTTCATGGCCTTGGGGAGTTGAACTACAATATTTATCTATATATATATATAAAACAAGGCTGCAAACAAACACTATTAAGTTGGGAGTTACTAGAAAAAAAAAGAATAGAGTTAAAAAGCAAGGAAACGGTTGACATTATACTAGAAAAGTTGTAGGTTGTATGAGTCAGGAAAACATGAAAATGAAAGGGAGTTCCGAAGCGCATTTGAAAAAATTTGACAAACAAAAATTTTTAGAGCAGGAAGGAACAGATACAAAAAAAGTAACAGATACACTTTGCTGAATGAGGAATCAAACAAGAATGAGTTTTAGTTGATGGAACTAAAAAAGATAGCTCCTTGGAGCAGCGATTATGTTTCCAATTGAAGAAAAGAGAAAGAGATTTACACAGATAGGAGAGAGGTTCTAGCTTGGCAGATAGAGCAGGACCAACTATGCTTACAATGTGTTTTTGGACCTTTTCTAGAAGAGAAAGAACATTGTTGGAAGAACCAGTCCAAATATGATAACAGCATTCCATACAGGGGCAAAAAAGAAATTTGTAAAAAGTAAAAAATGGAATCAAGAGTAAGAAAATGGCAAGCAGGATAAAGAGAAATAACCTTAGTAAATGCTAATTTAGCAATCAATTGTATATATGGTTTCCATGAGAAGTCAGTAGTGAAAGATAACCCAAGAAGAGGTAAAGAAGTAATGTTGGCAGTATTGCAATAGTTGTTTGCAGTAAAGAACTGAGTTTTGTTGGAGTTAAAATTCACAAGTGACTGCAAGCCCCAATCTGCAACAGAAATGGGATCAGATTTAAGATTGACTGCCTGTTCTCAAAAAATCTCGAAAACTTTCCCAGATACACCCCATAAGAATCAAGCTTATTGAGAAGATCAGCATACCAATCTTTGCTGAAAGCATTAGATATGTCAAGAGCAATATCTCTTGCCTCGTCACCTCTATCTAATTCATAATAGAATCTTTCATTCACAGCAGTTAGCAAGTAGAGTGAGAGGATTGAAAACCATATTGATTGTCAGACAATCAATATGGTTAAGTTAATTGACTCAAAATGGGAAGTGAGATATTTGTTGATCAAAGACTCAAAGACCTTGCTCATAAAAGAAATAACTGAAGGGGTCAGATTGTTTTCCAGAGTTTTTTTTAAAAATTGAAACCATTTTCAACCTCAGTTAAGCACTTATAAAATAGTTTGGAGAGAATTGAAAAAAGTTCTGGAGAACAATTTTGTAAGACTATGACATGTCTGGACCACAAGCCATAGGAGAGTTTAATTGAGATATGACTTTAGCAACAGAACCTTGAATTATTTGAATGTCTAACAATGGGTTAACTTGTTTAATTGGAATGGAAGGAATGGCCATGAGATTCAAGAGTCAAATTAAAAGTAAAGTTTTTTGCAAATAGTTTTGCCTATCCTTGAGAGAGGTAATAAGATCATTCCTATGAATGAGAGATGGAATGTTAGACCTACCCTTGTTAATGACGCTGTTAAAGAAATCCCAAAAGTCTCTTGAGCCAAACTACAGGATTAAGTGAACTGAGAATAATGGAGCTTAGCATCAGACAGCAATTTTTTACATCAATTTCTTGCAATTATAAATAGTTGTTTATTGAAGAAAAAGATGAAAAAAAGTATTATAATTAGATATAGCAGCTGCACAAGAAGGTGAAAACTTGGTATGAAGGGTTTGACTTAAAACCTACAAGAAGGAATACAAGCTTCCATTCCTACCTGAATCCAGAAGGTTACGGAGGAGGCATATTTATCAGCTGAGAGAGAAAAGACATCAGCCCAAGAACTGTTGCAAATAAAATCAGGAAAAAAATCCCATTCAACTTTAGGGTAGTAGTAAGTAGTGCAATCATAGGGTTAAAAGAAGAAGTACAAGATAAAATGTTGATAGAGATCATTGCATGGTCAGAACCACCCAAGGAAGATAAAGGAGAAACTGAACACAAGCTAGGATCAGAGACAAAACAAAAATTAAGGAGTGAGAGTAAATATGATCAGGTTTGTCAGGAAAACGAGTGACAAAGTTAACTGTGATGTAAGAGATTGAGAAATGCAGAAGTTATATGCTTTAGTGCTAGCAGGGTCAGCCAAGCCATTAAGTGTAATGATCATTAATGTCACTAATATTAACAATAATGGCAGAGGAGTAAAGAGAAAGGGCATGGTCAATTTGATCAGAAACTACATCTAAATGAGCCTTGGAAAGAAGGAGAATGATAACAAATAAAGAGAAAAGTGTAAAGTAAAAAGGTACTAAGCAGAAGCACGTAAACAGTCAAAAGATTCAAACCTGATTTCACAACAAATAGTTAAATTGATGTGTATATATACCCCTAAGTCAAGCATGTGATTATTGGAGTCTTTGCAAATGAAAGGATTATATTCATCAACACTGAGATCTGAAAAAGGAATAGTAGAATTTAAATTAGCCTCACTAAGAGCAAGCAAGTTTGGTGAATTTTACAAGAGGTAAGATTCAACTGATGAAAGGTTGCTTCGCAGACCACGAATATTAGTAAAAGATATACTAAAACAGTTAGTTTGTGGGGATGGTTTTTTATGTTTAATACTTTGGGCTAATTTTAGCATGATTTAAGTTTGAAGAGAACTTGACTCATATATAGATAGAGCACAGTCTCCCAAGCAATAGGCTACCCAGTTGTCTCAGTCTTATTAATTAACCTAAAGTCATAACTTAGGGCTCCTTATGTGGCCTCAACAATGTAACAATATTAAACAAATATATCAGGAGACTACTTTCCACAAATGGAATTAAACCTTAACAATGATTGTGTTCTTTAAATTCTTGTGATTTATTGTCAATCATTTAAATTTTAAAAAATGCTGGTAAAAACTTTAAAAATATTAGGTAATATCATTAAATATTAGGTAATATTACTAAATATTATAGAAACCTGTTAAAACAGAAAACTGCACAAACAATAAAAATTAAGAAAAGTTAAAAAATATAAACTAAAATAAAACTTTTTCAAGATTTTTAGTCAACTTATTTCTTATTTATTTACTTTAGTCAACTTATTTCTTATTTATTTACTTTAGTCAACTTATTTCTTATTTATTTACTTTAGTCAACTTATTTCTTATTTATTTACTTTAGTCAACTTATTTCTTATTTATTTACTTTAGTCAACTTATTTCTTATTTATTTACTTTAGTCAACTTATTTCTTATTTATTTACTTTAGTCAACTTATTTCTTATTTATTTACTTTAGTCAACTTATTTCTTATTTATTTACTTTAGTCAACTTATTTCTTATTTATTTACTTTAGTCAACTTATTTCTTATTTATTTACTTTAGTCAACTTATTTCTTATTTATTTACTTTAGTCAACTTATTTCTTATTTATTTACTTTAGTCAACTTATTTCTTATTTATTTACTTTAGTCAACTTATTTCTTATTTATTTACTTTACTCAACTTATTTCTTATTTATTTACTTTAGTCAACTTATTTCTTATTTATTTACTTTAGTCAACTTATTTCTTATTTATTTACTTTAGTCAACTTATTTCTTATTTATTTACTTTAGTCAACTTATTTCTTATTTATTTACTTTAGTCAACTTATTTCTTATTTATTTACTTTAGTCAACTTATTTCTTATTTATTTACTTTAGTCAACTTATTTCTTATTTATTTACTTTAGTCAACTTATTTCTTATTTATTTACTTTAGTCAACTTATTTCTTATTTATTTACTTTACTCAACTTATTTCTTATTTATTTACTTTAGTCAACTTATTTCTTATTTATTTACTTTAGTCAACTTATTTCTTATTTATTTACTTTAGTCAACTTATTTCTTATTTATTTACTTTAGTCAACTTATTTCTTATTTATTTACTTTAGTCAACTTATTTCTTATTTATTTACTTTAGTCAACTTATTTCTTATTTATTTACTTTAGTCAACTTATTTCTTATTTATTTACTTTACTCAACTTATTTCTTATTTATTTACTTTAGTCAACTTATTTCTTATTTATTTACTTTAGTCAACTTATTTCTTATTTATTTACTTTAGTCAACTTATTTCTTATTTATTTACTTTAGTCAACTTATTTCTTATTTATTTACTTTAGTCAACTTATTTCTTATTTATTTACTTTAGTCAACTTATTTCTTATTTATTTACTTTAGTCAACTTATTTCTTATTTATTTACTTTAGTCAACTTATTTCTTATTTATTTACTTTAGTCAACTTATTTCTTATTTATTTACTTTAGTCAACTTATTTCTTATTTATTTACTTTAGTCAACTTATTTCTTATTTATTTACTTTAGTCAACTTATTTCTTATTTATTTACTTTAGTCAACTTATTTCTTATTTATTTACTTTAGTCAACTTATTTCTTATTTATTTACTTTAGTCAACTTATTTCTTATTTATTTACTTTAGTCAACTTATTTCTTATTTATTTACTTTAGTCAACTTATTTCTTATTTATTTACTTTACTCAACTTATTTCTTATTTATTTACTTTAGTCAACTTATTTCTTATTTATTTACTTTAGTCAACTTATTTCTTATTTATTTACTTTAGTCAACTTATTTCTTATTTATTTACTTTAGTCAACTTATTTCTTATTTATTTACTTTAGTCAACTTATTTCTTATTTATTTACTTTAGTCAACTTATTTCTTATTTATTTACTTTAGTCAACTTATTTCTTATTTATTTACTTTAGTCAACTTATTTCTTATTTATTTACTTTAGTCAACTTATTTCTTATTTATTTACTTTAGTCAACTTATTTCAACTTTAGTCAACTTATCAATAGATTAAACAAAGTAAATTAAATAAAATAAATTTGGTTGAGAAAATAAGAGTAACATATATAAGCAATTTTAGTAACAATAAAAGTAACATAAATAACATAACAACATATATGAAAAAATGAGAGTATCAACATCTCTCAACCGTATAATATTCTATATTATAATAGTAATTTTCAAAATATTTTACAGACCTTTGACAATGCAAAATTCAGCCATGTCGTTTAAACGAATTGTTGCAATGTCATTGTGACCAATGCCAATTGAGTATTGAGGAAAATTTTTAGATTGAAAGGAATAACATTTTCCAATATGTACTATAAAAAATAATGAAAAAACTGTAAAACTAAAAGAGCATTAGTGAAAATTAAAATAAGTTAGATTATCATTATACAATGTAATTAATAATGTAATTTTAAATGATAGATTGCTTGCCTAAACTTACACAAATATATATTTTTGTAATTTATTGATATAAGTTATTACTAAAAGAATATTATCATAGAACAAAAGAAAGACCAGAAACAGAGCAATAATAAATTAAAAGAAAAATAAATTAACAGAACAGAGCAATAATAAATTATAAGAAAATTACTTATCAAATTTTTTTTTTTATTTCACAGTGTTTGATCAATCAAAACTCATAAGAAAATCAGATTTTCTGATGAGTCTTTATTAATCAAAGAGGAGGTAAAATAAAAAAAGCAATAAGTAATTTCTAATAATTTATATATATATATATATATATATATATATATATATATATATATATATATATATATATATATATATATATACACATATATATATATATATACACACACATATATATATACATACATATATGAAATATATGTATATATGCGGTAGTGGTGTAGTGGTAGAGCGCTCACTTCATATGCGAGAGGTTCCAAGTTCGATCCCCACCACGTCCCTGATAGTACTTCGCTTAACTTGTTTCTCTGAGCAGCAGCCTTGTTTGCCGAGGTTTGTCTTTGGAGTTAGAGTTGAGAGAGGGTTATAACCACAATTAAGTAGCCTCCTCATCTGTAGTGGCCTCTAGGCCTTAGGGAGGTGAATTAAAAAAAAAAATTTGTATATATATATATATGAAATTTATCAATATTAGTTAATGTTATCAATGGTTTACAATATTACTTTTATTTATGCAAATTATTTCTAGTCTATACTTAGCCCTATAATGAAAAATGACTAGAATATGCGTGAACTCCCATTAATTGTAAAATTTTTATAAAAATTTTCCATTCTGGGAAAAATTGGCTGGCGACTAAAATTAACAAATTAATTACTTTAAGTTGCCCTTCTGGCGACCAACCAAACAATCGAGTGTACACTAGGGTGAAGTGAAAATAACATTTTTCAGAAATACAACTTTTCTCCTAAATTTTATATTAGTTATTAGAAAACTTAAAAAACAAGATGACAACAATATGAGCAAAATTGGACAAGAATTACCCCTTACAGCAATTTTTGACTAATACTACTTATTATTCAGATCTAAATAATCCCTAGATCTAATCCCCAAGGTTCAATTAATTGTAAATAAACACCATAGATTTCAATAAAAAAATTAATCCTAATTCAGATCTTTATATTCATCTCATCATTGCTTCATTACCATATCACATTAATGATCTCTGCAGTTTTATTTGCACTCTTAATACATTACCTGTGGTAATAAGTATTATTGTGTCAAATTTATATGTAAATGATACAAATATAACAAGCATATCTATAAATGGTTTTAACATTGAGCATTGCCCCCGAGGCTAAAAAAGGGGGTGCTCTTCTATAAACTCGAATTTAAACTACATAGTTTGCAACAACCTAAAGATCTACTCTACCAAATGTCTTGAATCCATTTTTGCTGAAACTATAAAACCTCACTTTAAAAATACAATAATTTTTTTTTTTTTTTAATAATTCACCTCCCCAAGGCTGAGAAGGCCACTACAGATGAGGAGGCTACTTGTGGTTATAACCCTCTCTCAACTCTTTAACTCCGAAACATGAACCTTGACAAATGAGGCCGCTGTGTGAAGAAACAAGTTGAGTGCGGTATTACCAGGGACATGGTGGGAATTGAACTCGGAACCTCTCCCTTTTGAAGCGAGCGCTCTATTACTACACCACTACCCATGGTACCAATTGGTTGCATATATCAACATCCCCCTATGAATCAAAACAATTTCACTACTAATTACTTAACTCCACTATTAGTTAAATTAAATGTTTAAAAAAAAGGAATTTTCCTTATGGGGGATTTCAAAATGGATAAAGTAAGATATAATAAATCAAATCCAATATCTAGCTACCTTGACTCACTTATTTCTTTTTCATTACACCCTGTTATAATTCTACCAACACGCATAACAGCTTATTACAGACACTTATTGATAACATTTTTATAAACTTCAATTCACCTGACCAAATCTATGGCAATCTTACTATTTAAATACCTGATTATATGACTCAATTTATCTGCATTCCTCGAAAAACTAACCACCATAAAAAAAGTATATCTTACAGACAATACTTCAAGAACTTTAACAAAAATATATTTATGGAAGATGTTTCCAACATTAACTGGGGTCTCTATATTAAAAAAGATGATAACGTAAATCAATCGACCAGTTTCCTTTAAAGACATTTGAAAACATATTAGACCAGCATGTTCCATACAAAAAACTAAGCAGCAAATTAAACTTGAATCAAAACCATGGATTACCAATGGCTACTTAGATCTAGTTCCATTAAAAACAGACTATATAAAAAATGCACAAAATGCAAAGATATTAGTACTAAAAATGAACTGTTTTCTAAATTTAAATTTTATAGAAACAGAATCAGCAATCTATTGAAAATTAGTAAAAAATCCTATTGCATAACCTAGTAAAAACTTAAACAATATTAAGAATACTTGGAAAGGGATAAAAGGAATTATTAATATAAAACCTTCCTACAATAGTTCAACTCTCAAACTTAAATTGAAAAAAAATATCAATTATTTTACATTAAAAATTATTACATTAAATTACATTAAATATTTTACATTAAAAAAGAAAATTTTTAAGTAGAAGTTACAAAGTGAGAACATATTAGGTAAGTTTAAATTATCCATAAGTATTACGACCAAAAAACTTTTGTATTAAAAAAGTTATTAAACTTTTTTGAAACAAATTTAAAAAAAAAAAATTTCAATCGAAAAACATATGCTCTACTCAAAGTTTCAATACAAACCATATTTTTAAATGTTTTAAATTATTAGTTTGTAAATAATAATATAATTTACAAACTAATAATATTTAGTTTGTAAATAATATTATTATTTATAATTGAGCAATTAAGTTGCTATGTTATATAACTTATTTACTAAAAATATTATTAAGAATATGGTCTATGTTGACATGTTATGTTTCTGTAGAGTTTAATACTAATACTTTACTAGTTTAACAAAAATTTAATGTTATGTTTCTATGTAGAGTTTTGTATTTTGCTTTCAAATCTGGAAGATCAAAGGATTGAGTATAAAATAGGTATTGGATCAATTGACAAAGAAGTTACAGCAAAACTGGAGAATACTCAAAACAAACAGAGCTCAAACCTTAATGATGCAGTGCCACTAGATTCTATCATTTCTACAACACCCAGTACTTTGAAACTGCCTGCCATTGATAAAAACACTCCATCATAATTTTCACCTTCAAAGCAAATGACTATCTCTCCATTCTCTTTCATTAGTCTGCAACTGCCATGGACTCTTAGACAGACCTGCTGCAGCTTTGGCATCAGCTGTAATTGAAGATATTAGCATTATTTCACATGATAACAAAAAAATGCTATTGACCAGACGTGAGCACATTAAAATGTTAGCGCATGAAAGCCAGAGAACTTAAAAGTTAGTAAAGTCAAAGTAAAGGCGTTGAATTGTCATTGTTATATTATTGTGAAAAAGCACATATCCTTGATTCAGCAACCTGGAGGGGACACTGAAATCCTCTTAGCGGAACAGCTGAAGCATTAAAATTTCAAATTCTAAAGTATTCTAATGAACACAATATCATTTTGGATGATTTACAGTGCTTGGCTGTGATAGAACTAATGTAAACACTGAAAGCAAAGGTGGTGTGATTAGATTGATTGAGTTATAACTTCAACGGCCCCTATAATGGGTAATTTGCTTGTTACATGCAAATGAGCTTTCACTACATCATTTGTTTGCAGAATTAGATGGAACAACATCTAGTCCTAGATACTATTCAGGTTCTATTGAAAAGTTCTTCTAAACTTGTGAGATCTTAAAGGTTGTTGATTTACAACCTATGAACTATGATGTAGAAATGCTAGTGGACAGAAAAGTGCTCAGTACAGATCAGCTTTACTTTTCTGACATCTGCTTAGCTGTACAAAGAGGCACTTGTTCTGTCAATCTAGAAAAGCGCAGATGGTTTACCACTGCCAACAAGATCCTCAGATTATATATTTCTACCACCAATCTTTCATCAAATTTAGTAACTATAGCAATAAATATTATGCACGTTTATGTCCCTATGTGGTTCATCATCAAGCAGGAATTTTTCATGACATCTTTTATTATACCGCTTATTAAAAAATTTAAAAGTTAAAAAATGATAAAAAGTTGCTAAACCAAAATCACTTACTGCTTATGTAAAAATTGCTTAAAGGGTCCCCAAGTGCGGAGACAAGTTTTGCTCATATTAAAGAAAATGTTTAAAAAAAACGTTTGGGCTAAATTTTTTTGATTAAAACTAAATAATGAATGCACACCATTAATTTTAAAATTCATGTTTTTGTCGAAGCTTGCCGTCTCCATTTTTTTTTTTTTTTGCTCTCGGAGTCTGTATAATGTTAGCCGCAATCTACAGACTTGATTAATTATTCTATGCATGTTTAATTCATAACAGTTTCGGTATATGACATCATTGTATAAATTTTTTCTTTTAAGATATCGTATTATTTTTTTGCCACAATCAATAAATTATGTTAATTGTATAACTTTTTACTAAATCTCCAAAAAAAGTTTGTGATACAATTAAAAACTAAATTTATAAAATTTATAAAAATAAAAAATTTAATATATAACGAATATTTGGAGTAAAGCGTACTGATTTAAACTAAATATAAACTAGATACAAAAGAATAATTTTACTAAAGCGATAAATTAATTTAAAGTATAAACTTAATAATAAACAAGCGACTTGAATAAAACAACTGTTATGAATTAAACATGCATAGAATAATTAATCAAGTCTACAGATTGCGGCTAACATTATACAGACTCCAAGAACCAAAAATAATGGAAACGGTAAGCTTCAACTAGAATGTGAATTTTAAAATTAATGGTGTGAATTCATTATTTAGTTTTAATCAAAAAAATTTAGCCCAAACTTGTTTTTTAAACATTTTCTTTAATATGAACAAAACTTGTCTCGGCACTTGTATTTTTATTTTTTATTTTTTATCCATTTATTTAACCATAAAATATGAAAATTTACAATAATATTTTATAAACTCACATAAATAAGGTTAGGTGTCACTTATATAGTTAAAAACTAGTCAATGGAGTGACACCTAAAAAAAAAAAAATAACAACAAATAAAGCACAGAAAGAATTATAAATAAGAAAGAAAACAAACAAAAAAACAAAGAAAGGAAAATAAAGCACTAATAAATAAAGATGATATTTATAATTGCAACAATAATATAATAAAAATAATAATATTAATAATAATGTGAATAAAAAAAAAGTAGTAACTATATCATGATAACTTTACTAAAAATTATAACTAATGATAAAAACAATGGTAAAAATAATTATAGTAAAGTTTATAACTACGTCAGAAATTAATAAAATAAATATAACAATTGCAAAAATTAGGATAATAACCATAAAAACTATTACTACAGTTGAATCACTATCACTATCATTACAAATAATATTAATAAGATTTAAAAAACATAAATAAAAAGATAAATTAATGATAATAGTAATATTAGTAGAGTTAAAAAAGACAATATAAAATAAAAGTAATAATAGTTTTATAAATACAGTAATATAAAAAAAGCAATAATAATAAAAGATAAAATTAATATTCATTAAATATATACTCAAATATACACTTTTTAATTTGGTTTCGATTGAGAAGAAGAATGTTAGTAATAAAAGGGTATTTAGTTAAAATCTTTTTTTTATAAATGGTATTATTTGGTTCCAGTGAGAAATACATTGATGTTTAATAGAAAGCTTGCCATATTTGATAGTGTTGAAAAAGGAAGTGTGCAAGTTAAAATTTTAAGTATTTCAAGTGTAATATTTGTGTGTGTCACTTGTTTTAATAAAAAAATTATTGAACGAATTTGGTAGTTTATTTTGAAGAAAATCAATAACAAAGAGACAATTGTAAAGCTTTACAGGATCTTGAAATTTAAGAATTTTTAATTCAGAAAACCTATTTTCGATATTAGATCGTAAGGGATATACCAATTAGACTTAATCGTAAAAGACTTTTCCCATCTATATATTTAGATGGGAAAAGTCTCTTACCATTGAGTTTAATTTTCACATTATTACTATCAATCTTTTTTTTTTGGAGGGTGAAGAACAATAAATTCAGTTTTATTGATATTTAGGAAAAGACGGTTACTATTTTACCAATGACACAAATGATGGAGATCTGAATTAACTTTTTTTACAAAGCTGTGCGAGTGATTTATTTATATATAGAAGATTAGTGTCGTCAGTGAAATGATGAACAATCGAATTATTTATAGAGTGAGGCAGATTGTTAATAAATATTAAAAACAGTATAGGTCCTAGAACAGAATCAAGAATTTTGCTGATATTTGATAATAATGATATTGGTCTATAGTTATTGCAGTCAAGTTTTGAGTCCTTTTAATGGATTGGTTTAACAGATGCAGTTTTTAAAATATTAGGGAATATGCCAGTAGCAAATCAGAGATTAAATAGTTTAGAAAGTACTGAGGAAATATCATTAGCAAGAAGTTTTAGAATAAAGGTTGGAATGCTGTTTGGACCAGAAGCCTTGCCATCATTTAGAGAAAGAATAACTGCTATTATTTCATTTTTTTCAGTAGGTTTAATGAAAAGAGAGTCAGGGTTTGATGTTTTTAAATACTTATGGAAGTCAGTATGAGATGATTGAATATTTTTTTGCAGTTCTTCAGGGATTGAAATAAAAAAGGAGTTGAAAATTTCCAAAATTTTAACTGGATCATTGATAATGGTGTTGTTTATACAAGATGTATATGAGATATCATTCAAACGTATATTTAAAAGAGTTCTAATACCCTTCCACGTAGCTCTGTTGCTAGTACTATTGCTATTGGTAGTAAAGTAGTTATATAGAATAAGTGTTACAAGTAAATTTCTATAGGTTTTGTAAGTTTTTTCAAGAATTAGTTTGTCATGAAGATTTTTTGTTTTAAGGAACTTCTTAAATATTTTGTTTTGTTTTTTTATCGAGGTTAAAATTGCTGAAGTAATCCATGGTTTAAGGTTTCGAGTTAGGCCACGGTTATTTCGTTTTTTTAATGGTGCGTGTTTGTCTAGAAGAGAGTTAAAGATAGTGAAGAAATCTTCATTTGATTTATTTGCATTACTATTGGAAAATTTGATTACTTTATCCCTGTTGACTTTCAAGTAACCATTCCTGAATTCTTCACTATTTAATTTTTTGAAGTTTCGAAATATAATACTACTTTATCGAGAATTATTAATTCTTTTTTTAAAAGATAAATATTAAAAACTGTGGCAAATGATCCGATATTCTAATAGTTAGATTGCCGGAAAAAATACCTTTAAAAGTTAAATTAGAAAATATATTATCAATTAAAGTACTTGAGTGATTAGTAATTCTTGTTGGTAAAGATATAAAAGGAAGAAAGTTATTTGAAGCAATGGTGTTCAAATACTCCGAGATTGAATTATCTGAGCTTGCTTTTATAAGATCAATATTAAAATCACCCATTATAAAAATAGTTTTATTTTTTTCAACAGCAAGTCAAACGATAAATTCATTAATATCCATGTTAGAATGGCAATAAACTCAGCCTACTATGATATTAGACTTTTTAGGGAAAATGATTTCAACAAAAACAGACTCTGAGAATTGGAATTTATACATAAGTAAATCATTTCTAGATTTATAAACTAGTTTATTAGAAATGTAAAGTAGAGCACCTCCAAATGAAGTTTTTGTTGGAGTATGTTCATAAGCATATCCACTAAGATTAATTGGAGTTGTTGGGAGTAAATCAGATTTCAGCTTAGTTTCTGTAATTCCGATTATACTAAATTCATAATTTATTAGAGATAAAAGTGAGGTTAAATCGTCAAAATGTTTAACTAATGAAGCGATATTTAAATGAAATAGAGAAAAGCAATTAATATTGATGTTTGAAGAGTTAAATTTTTCGATATCAATGTATTTACAATTGATTGGATTCTCAACTATGTTTGTATCATCAACGTTGTTGTTATTTAGCTGATAAGTAAAGTAATTATTAAGTTGATTAAAAGTATCAGATTCTCGGGAGCAAGGAAATAGGGAAAGGTCATTTGGCAGATCATTGAGATGTAATATATTGCCAATTGAAGTTTGAAGACGTAGTTCATTATCTGATATAGAACTAAAAGAAAAAATACTCTTGCAACATGTAATACAGAGCCAATAATTCATGGAAGAGTTTTTTAATAAACTAAAATCATTATTATTTAAAAAACTTCATTTCTTGTGGATTGAACTTAGGCAGTGATTGCATTGAAGTGAATGATGATTAGCACGAATAATTTTATCACAAACTTTGCAGAGTTTAGACATAATAAGTAGAAATTATTTTAGAAATAAAGATATTGATATTAGTAAGGTTATTACAACAGAAACAATTTAACAATAGTAGTAACTATACGATAATAAAACAATGATGAAGTTTATGATAAAAATATTAACAGCATAGTAATACTAACGAATAATAACAACAACAATAATAATAACAATCACAAAAATAGCAATAATAATAAAAAATAGTGACAGTAATAATAAAAGTAGTAGCAGTAATTTATAATAAAAATATAAATACTATAAATATGACTAACGCTTAATAATAAAATATAAAATTATATAGCTATGTAAAAAATATTATTAATAGATATGTTATTAACAACAATTAAAAATTAATTTTTATGAATTAACTTTCGCCGATTTTAAAGATGGCAGTCGTTTTTTTGTGAAATTTAATAATAATAAAAACAATAACAAATAATAAATGGTAACACAGAATCAAAGTTTATGTTACATAAACATTATTGGATATTGGACTTTTTATTCCCTGTGTAATAATAATAAAATGACAAACATCACCAAAGCGATGCTTGACCAAATTTTGGCAAGCTACGTCACAAAGACAACGTTAGACAAAGCACTAGCTGAGCATGCATCTGAAATACAAATAATGAAAAACTCAAATAAAAGTATTTTAGATTTGTATAAATCAGATTATGAAAAGGAAATAAATCAACTAAAAAATGAAAACATACAATTGAGAACACAAATGACAAAACATGAAACAAAACAAGCACAAATTGAAAAGACAGTTATTAGCGAACCAGTTGCATGGTCATCAATGGTAAAGAACAAGAAAATACACCTAGTAAATGCAGCAATAAATGAACAAAAAGAAAGAAATAAAAGAAAGAAAAATATAATCATATCAGGAATCCCAGCAACATCGAATGGGACTGATGAGGAAAAACAAGCAGAAACTGAGCAACAAGTTAGCCAAATATTAAATCATATAGGAGCAGTCACCAACCCAGTACATGTCAAAAGACTGAAATTTTTTCAAAGAAGCTCAACAGCAGGCCTACAAACCGAACCACCAAAAGCACGCCAGGAAAAGATATTAGTTATACTAAGTGACGAGTCAGAAAGAAACCCAATATTAGCCAAGGCAAAGAAACTTGGGGATAAAACAAACCCACAGTACAAAGGAGTTTATATTTCAACAGATATGACACAAGCAGAGCAATATGAAAATATGGAGCTCAGAAAATTAAGAGACACCAAAAATGCAGCAAGAAGACAAGATGATCCCTTTCGTTATGCTATACGTGGAACCCGACTTGTCAAGTTTAAATGTAACGTTGAGAATGGAAAAAGAACTGAGCAGTACTAGCAAATACCTGCAATGTTTATACACGGATGCAACATCGCTTGGCAATAAAATGGAAGAATTTAAAATCTTGTGTAAATTAAAAAAAGCTAGTATAGCTGGAATCACTGAAACATGGTTTCAAAACTCATCCATTGTACAGATAGAAGGTTACAGGGTGTACAATAAAAATAGATCTGATGGACGGAAAGGTGGTGGAGTTGCCTTATACATTGAAAACAATCTCACATCATATGAAATAAGTATTGGTAATCAGGACAGCAAAATAGAACAAATATGGGCAGTCGTTGTAATTATGAATATTAAATACCTCATTGGATGTATATATAGACCAAACGAACAAATAGACATGAATGATTTTAGACAAGTTATACACAATGCCAAAAGTAAAGTATATTTTAAAATGTATGAAGATATATTAATACTAGATTTCAATTTTCCGAACATTACCTGGAATAATGGATATGTTGAAAACGTAAATAGCAGTGAAATTTCAACAGAACACATTTTCATTGATATAATAAATGACAAATTCTTAATTCAGCATGTTAACTTTCCAACTTTTCAACTGTCAGACACAAAGGTAAAGAACACACTGGACTTGATTTTTACCAAAGATAGTAACAGAATATATGAGCTCCAATCACATGAAATTCTGGGTTGTGCAAACAAGGGGCACTTAGTACTTACATTTAAACTTGAATTAGACATAATAAGACAAGCAGAACACCAAAATATAAATTTGACTACACCAGAGGAGATTACACAAAAATAGACAAAAAAGTTAATTCGATCAACTGGAGCTTCTGTTTTCACAATTTAACAACACAACAAATGTATGATTTTTATATTACACATAAACTATCTGAGTAATTTATATATACCAAAGATTGATGTCAATGCAAAACATAAACACAAACGAAATCCATGGTTTAGTAATAAACTTAGAGCACTAGTACGAATGAAAAAAGATCTAAGATACATAAATCTAGCAAACAAATGGAAAGATGCAGTACAAGTCAATGCGTACAAAACAATAACGAAATTAGTATCCAAAGAAGCCATATTAGCTAGAAAAGATTATGAAAGAAACCTGATTATAAAATCAAAATCTAATCCAAAACTTATTTTTAAATACGTAAACAGTCAGAGGAATACTAAGCAATCAATAAAAGCCATTTTGAATTCTAATGGTACTGTAACAAATGACCAAAGTGAGATCGCAGATATTCTAAACGACCAGTTTCACAGCTCCTTTGTAAACGAAAGCAGCATTATGCCAGAAATAGCAGATAAACTAATAAGTTGCACACTTGATCTAAACGATAATTTTATTGACTACATAGATATTTAGAATCGTCTTGAAAAATTAAATACAGACAAAGCTTATGGTTTGGATAATTTACATCCTATTTTACTAAAGCATTGTGCAAAATCATTGGCACTACCACTTACATTATTCTACAAATCATCTTACAATACAAGCAACCTTCCTCTACAATGGCGCGCAGCAAATGTGACTCCAATTTTTAAAAAAGGATGTTAGCTAAACGCATCCAACTACACCCTGTGTCAATCACATCAATAGCATGTAAAGTATTTGAAGGAGTTATAAGAAATGAAATGCAAAATTTTTTTGACAACCATAATATAATCTCAAAATGCCAACATGGCTTCGTAAAACGGAGATCGTGTACAACAAATCTTTTAGAGACACTTGATTTTATCACACAGAAACTAGCAAAAAACATACCAGTAGATGTTATAATGCTAGATTTTGCGAAAGCATTTGATACCGTGCCACACAAGCGACTTTTATTAAACTTGAATGCTTATGGAATAAAAGGAAAATTTTTGAACTGGATTGAGGCATTTCTGAATAATCGAATTCAAAGAGTTGTCCAGGGTGAAGCGGTGTCAACATGGAAAAAAGTATCAAGTGGCGTTCCACAGGGATCCATTCTGGGGCCATTCTTTTTCATTGCATACATAAATGACTTGCCAGAAAAAATCAAAAATATGGTGAAAATATATGCAGACGACACTAAAATCTTATCAGCTGTATATTCAATTGAGGATGCCAAATTAGTTCAAAGAGATTTAAATATTATAGAAGATCAGAAAAATGTCAGAAAAATGGTTAATCAAACTGAATGAAAGTAAATGTGTAGTTATGCAATATGGAAAAAACAACATAAATTTTAATTACACAGTAAATGGGTCAAAAATTAATAATTCTACGCATGAACGTGATCTTGGTGTAAATTTTGATACATCACTGAAATGGAAGAAACACATAGTAGCGTGTTCATCAAAAGCTAATGCAATAATGGAAATGATAAAAAACACTTTTGTCCATTTGGATTAGAATCTTCTCAAGCAACTATATACTACTTTTGTTAGACCTCTGATTGAATTTGCAGCGCCAGTTTGGTCACCAAACTGTAAAGGTGACATTGAAACATTAGAAAGGGCGCAACACAGAGTGACAAGGATGATAAAGAACTTAAGAAGCTTGCTGTATGAAGACCGTTTACAGATACTTGGTTTAACAACATTGTCAGAAAGAAGGAAGAGAGGAGATCTTATTCAAATATTTAAGATTTTTAATGAGATTGAAGCAGTAGACCTTTTAAACAAACCAGTATTTTCAAAATCATGCAGAGGTCACAGCAGAAAATACAGCAGAGAGCAAACCAAGTTTGTGCCAAGATATGAATTTATCATAAATAGAACTGTGAAAAACAGTTTGGACAAACTTTTGGCATTAAAAAAATAACTTAGAACTAACTATATATATATTTTTTTAAATTTGTTCATTATTATCTTTAGTAAATTTTTGTATATTTTTAGAAAAGCTGTCAAAAGCTGTCAAAGTGAGTTTTTAACTCACTCGCTGTTAACACAGCTACAGTTTTAAATACTACTACTACTACTACTACTACATGTAAAAAAGAAAATAAATTGAATGAGCAATAAAATTAAAAAAAAAAAAAAAAAAAAAACTTAAATTTTTTTATAAGCGGTATGATAAGAGAAGTAACTAATTTAAAAAAAAGTCACATTAACTTTTGAATGACATTGATGTAAAAATATTTGTTATAAAGCTTTGAATCGCAATTATGTTTGATATAAGCACTATTTACTAAAGAAAAAAAATCAAATAAAATTGAGA
>NC_088933.1:2872500-2887500 GCF_038396675.1 Hydra vulgaris
AATCTAAAGTGGTCACTTTCTCAGTGTTTGGATTTTGCCCGATCCTTATAATAAATTGCTTAATTAGCAACTTTGGAAACACCAAGGTAGCAATACCAACTGATTATGAATGTCAGGTCAGGGTTAGAATAAGGATTTATTGGGAAGATTTATTAATAACATTGATTTGAAAAATGTGCTTGTCAAATTTAAATTTCTTAATGATCATACAGTGCAATTTATATGGCTAATTCTTCAAAAGAAAAGTCTTTCATCATTCCATCTGATTCATCTGCTCGATTTGATTCATTTGATTCATTCGTGCAATTATATATTCAATTTTATTATATGACAACTAAAATTATCGTCTATTCAAATAGATTCATCATATCTAATACTCATCATGTTCAAGATTTAAAAGAACGTTTTTTGATTACAAATTTGCTTACAGTGCAAAAGCACCTGATTGTTTCGGTCAAGAGGTTGACAAATACAACTAGAAAAGATTCTTGACTAAAGCATAAAAATTTGCTCTATGGCTATTCAATTCTGGTCTATTTTATTTTTGGTCTGGTTTACTTACTAATTACTATATTTTTAATTTACTAGTTACTGTATGTCTATTTTTCTAGTATTTTTACTTCTAGTAAATATGGTAGCACTTCCTCTTCTACTATCACTGTCATTTTTATGCTATTGATAATCAAGTAAACATGTCTCTAACTGTACAGTAATCCTTATTTCAGTAAAAAACATTAGCATAAGGTAGTTTTTTTATATAGAAAAACTAACTAACATGTTCACTCAATAAATTGTTGCACATCTTTTTACTATATAGTAAAAAGAGATGCAACAATCTATTGAGTGAACACAAGTTATTTTCCAAAAATATAGAACCTTTGTGGATACTGATAGATGATTTGAGAAACAACATTTAGCAGAACATAAAGTTTGAACATGTACATGTTATATTTCTGGTTTTAGTGTTTCCATAGTTTACAAAGGTGACTGTTGGTAATTTAAATACATAGCTTTGCTTCTCATGCGTGGTTTAATTAGGATTAGTAATTGATCTAGTTTTACAAAGGAGAACACAATTAAAATCTTGATTTTGTTAGGTTCAGCAATCCCCTATAACATTTTAAAGTTACGTTATGTCTTAATCAGTTACAATTGGTAATAAGGTTACATTCTCTAACTTTTAATTAAATATTAAGTAAATAAACTTGATAATGCAGTATAAGTTTGTTTATCGTTACAGTATTGCTAAATACTGTCTTATATTTTATTTTTATTGTAAAATAGCTTCATCACAATTGGTTACTTTGTCACGAAAAAAATATAAAGTCTTAATACGTCTCAAATGCTTTATTTTTTAACTTTATAAAGTGTAACCAATTGAGACTTAATGTAACGTAACTAAATCTAGATTTGAAACGAAACTAAAATATGTCTCAAACATAGATTTTTTTAACGTTATGTTACATCATAATTTGTTACACTTAAAAAAAAAAAGACGTACTATGACGTAAAAAATTTTATATCTGTGACGTATTTTATTTGTGTATTTTATAATTAAAACATGTCAATTAAATGCATTTAAGAATTAAAACGTTTTAATTCTTAAATGTTTTACGTTACATTACTTCCGATAGGTTATACTTTTAAAGGTAAATAAGTACTTTAGATTGCTTAACCAATCCGTAAGTTATTTTAAATTTTAAAGATACTTTTTTTTGTTTTTCGTTACGTTACTTTTAAAGCTTTAAAAGTTGTATTTACCTTTAAAGCGTATTTAAAAAAAAAAAAAAACACAAGCGTAGGATATTTTTTAAAATGCTTTTTTAATTACAATATTTTTGAAAAATGTGTAATTGCGTTTTCAAAAATCAAATACATAAATTATCAAATACCTAAATAATATTGTAAATAAAACAATTTTGTTAAATACCGTAATCCATGATCATGAGTTACGGTATTTAACAATGCATTTGTCGAAACATTTGTAACTAAAAATTATTTTTTTTAAGCTGCTAAATATTATCGTTTATTTTAATTGTAAAATAGATTCATCTTAATTAGTTAATATTTTTTTTGTAACTAATTTGTCGCGAAAAAAAAAAGTTTCAAATCGCAAAGTAACGTTTTTTTTACTGAAACGTAAATTAACGTTGAAAAAAATCTATATTTTGGACGTATTTTAACTACGTCTCATATCTAGATTTTGTTACGTTACGCTTTTTTTTTTGTCAATAATACAAGCGTAACACTTCACAAGGGTTTATAAACCCACCAGCAAAAATGTATATAAAATTTGAATCTTTCTTTTGAATTAATTTAACTATTATATACATTAATTAACTTAAGCTGATTACGTGTATAGTTGCACTTTCAATGCAATTTATGTCTACACTATCTGACTTGTATTCACTTAATTCTCTCTCTTTAGATAGGTCTCTGTATATAGTAGCATTCTCTCTACACATGTATTTATGTACACATGAAAAAAAAAAGTTATATGGATAGATACTACAGATTTCAATGTTACGTATAATTAGGTTAAAATGCTACATGTTGATACATAACACTTTTCACGTAGCGTTATGTTACAATATTTTGTCTTGGTTACATAAAAATAACAGACATTTTGCACATAACGTTACGTTACAGTGTTACATATTATTATGCAAAATGTTGTTAAAATAATGGACATTTTGCATGTAACGTAACGAATCCTATTTACGTTACAATACATAACATAACTTTAAAATATTATAGGGGAATGTATTCACCTCTTTAAGAATCTGACATCTGGTATCCCGAGATTTAATGACATATATATAATACATTATCACACATCTGATATATGAATAGCGGAAACAATATGGTGTTTTTTCATTAAATAATAATATTAAAACAGAAGCATAATTTTTAGTTAATTAAAAATACATAACAATACCTTTAACAATCCGAAACATTTCCAAACCATTTGCCAACAAAGAACCAGTTCCTGAACCATCTGCCAAAATTCCAATTCGATAGTTTGAATGGTAGTAGTTTTCAAAAGAATAGATTTCACCAATATGTGCTGTATAATTTAAAATTTAAAAAACTATTATACTTATTTATATAAAATTAAGTTGTTAAAAGATTTGTGCTTACTAAATCAATGTGTGTATATATATATATATATATATATATATATATATATATATATATATATATATATATATATATATATATATATTTATATATATATATATATATTTATATGTAAATTATGTTAGTGTATTTTACAAATAGCGTGCTCAATGTTCTAAAAGAACAGAGCAATAATAAATTAGTAAAAAACACTTATCTAACTTTTTTTCTTCAACTTTAAGTTTCACCATTGCTGGATCATCAGAAATAGGGTTGCCAGATGTCCCGATTTAACGAAGGAGAATTCTGCGCCAAATATGTAAAAATATTTTTTTTACTTAGTTTTCCTTCGTAAAATCGGGACATCTGGCAACCCTAATCAGGAAGAGAACTCTTCCTGATGATTCAGCAACGGTGAAACTTAAAGTTGAAGAAAAAAGTGAGATAAGTGTTTTTTACTAATTTATATATATATATATATATATATATATATATATATATATATATATATATATATATATATATATATATATATACGTATATATATATATAAATCAATCAATCAATCAAAATGTATTGAAAGGCTCAAGGCCCAATATAATAAATATAGAATCGGTAAAATAAAGTGGATTAGAATAAAACAAAGTCTAACGCACTTGAATATAAACAAAACCCAAGAAAAAAAAATAAATGAATAAAATAAAGATAAGAAATTTAAGTGTTATAAAAATAACTCAGCTCTCCATTTAAACATCAGTGGAGACAGCAAGAACCTGTCTGAGTTAACAAAAGCTTTTATGATGAGATTCTCACTATTCTGCAGCAGTAACAGTAAGAAGTATTGTTGCTTGCAAATCACAACATTAAGTGAATAGGCAGCATGTTTCACAATTAATTCACTTGCACTGTTCCATAGTGGCTTGTTTAATATCAAGCAAAGTGCATTATTATATGCAACACATAGGCGATGGAATGAGTCTTTTCTCTAAAGATACCACAGCTGACGTCCATAGATTGGGCTGCAAAAGGCATTAAATAACATGATCTTATTTGTATCTGTGTAGAGCTGAACTTTCTCCGGATGAGATTAGCTTTAGCATAGATAAAGCGCACGTGTTTTAAAATATCTTTGTCATCCTGCATATCATTTGAGATCAAGTGACCCAGATATTTATAATGACTAGTGTATGTGAGAACCATGCCAGATAATGTGAAACTAGGGCTATTTATAAGGGGTTTATAAATTTCAAAAAACATTATTTGAGACTTGATATTGTTATAAACTATATCATGTTTTACAGCATAACTGGAGCATAAATCAAGTAAGATCTGGAGATCTTTAGCTGAGGGTGCACACAGGACAATATCATCAGCATAAAGAAGATGGTTAACAAGAGAAGGACCTAAGCAACAGCCTACGGTAGTTATATTGAATAAAACACTAAAATCGTTAATATATATTTAATAGAAGAGGAGACAGTACACCTCCTTGTCGCACTCCATTACTGATATTAAATGTTTTGGATAATATTCCACCCCAAAGGATTTGAGCTGTTTGACCAACATACCAGACAATAAGTAAGCGTAAAGTTACACCAGAAATAATTTTAAAGCCAACTCTATCAAAGGCTTTACCAATGTCAATAAATGCCACATGCATATTTGAGCTATGTGATAGGTAAAAATTTAAAATATTTTTTAAAATAAGAACTGGCATAAAAGTGCTATGGTTTTTCTTAAACCTGAATTGGTTTGGAGTCCCAGTGAAACTTTAATTAATGCGTGAGTCAAAAATATGTTCCAAATTCTTGGAGAAAATTGTTACCAAAGCAATTGGACGATAATTAGCAGAATCGGAGATGTCACCATTCTTATCTTTAACCATAGCAGAAATAACAGAGTGTGAGGTATCAATAGACATTTATCCATGGCAAAGCATGGAGGAAAAACATAAAGACAAAATATTAAAGTAATTTGGGCTAGCATAGAGATAATGCTCCAACTAAAGTCCAAAATGGTCAGCTGCTTTTCCACAAGACAAACGATTTATGATAGATTGGACTTCATCAGGAGTGACAAGATAGGCATCATCTTTAAGAAGATTACAGTGTTTAACTATAAAGTTGTCATTTATATTGCATGTTGGCTTGACTGAGTTGAACAGGGTGGAATAGTTATTATGCCACATGTGGCATAATAACTATTCCACCCAAAATTTTTCCAAATTAAATATTATTTTTGAAATTTTTATATAATTTTGCTTCATTTGAGTACCAGATTGACAAAATTTTTTTTTTGAAAATGTTAGGGACCCATTAAATATTCGAGGGTCTTGAGGGACCCCTTAAAATATTTTTTATTCAAAAAAATTTTAAATCTAGTGTTTTTGTATTAGATAGAACACATTAAGGGGGTCTCTGCATATATTTTTCAAAAATGCTGTTTTTTGGGACACCCTAATATATATATATATATATATATATATATATATATATATATATATATATATATATATATATATATATATATATTAATGTATTTAATTACATTAAATACATTAATATATATATATATATATATATAAATACTTGTGCCTATTTATATGTTCATGGTGTTAAATACATTAATATATATATATATATATATATATATATATATTAATGTATTTAACACCATGAACATATAAATAGGCACAAGGTCCATAGACAAAATATTTTTATTGAATTTCACTAATACTTTTTATTGAATTTATTGAATTTCACATAAGTCAATATTTTTCAATTTCACCTTTTTTAGTTCAAAAAGTCTTGCAAGGTAGTCTCATAATCAAAGCAAAAGTTGCATTTGGCAACTTTAGTCATAACTGAAAAATATAAAATAAACAAATGTAGTGACTTGCAATTTTTGACACTATTTCATATGCAATGGTGTCAGTCATGTGACACTATTGCTTACAAAGCAAACAGGAGGGTACAATTAACTTGCCTTTGAAAATCGCTTTTAGTTACTGACTTATCAGCTTTCGCCATTAACAGCAGACATCAGAATAGAATACAAGCTCATCTAATTTGAATATTTGACCTTTCGTAGTTTAATTTTTTTATATTGTTTACAGGGGCAGGCTTGAAGGAGGAGGGGGTAGAGGTCAATAGCCTTCTCCTTGGGACTAAAGCTTAGTCATTAAACTATATATTTTTTCAAGACAAGTGTTATGATACATATATCAATAAACTTTACATAATATAGCAGAAAATTGATACCAATTTAAATTTTAAAGCTGTATTATTATTATAAAACAAAAACATTAACAATAAAAAAATTATTTAGGAATAAAACCATAAGTAAACTTTTAAACCTCAATGAAAACCCTCCCTCTCCTTGGTAAGTGATAAAACTTACCCCTAATTGTTTATGAGTTATTAATTGTTGAAAAATAGTGATGAAGAACTTGTTCATCACTGAGTTTGAAATGGTCTTTATTTTACTATTGTGTCAATAATATATTTGTATGAATCGAAAAAAACCACGATTCAAAACTATTTGCCTTTTTGCAAACAACTTTGTTAAAGTTGTTTGCAACAATGTCAAAATTGTTACTAATATCAATTGTTAAAGTAAAAATTAACTTAAGTTAATGAGAAAGTACACTGCATATTAATAAATTAATTTTTATTAAATTTGTAAGAAGCCTAAACCCATCTCCCAAACTTTATGAAGGAGACATGTAGTTTTGTATAAGCCACCAAGGATTGAAAAGATTTTATCTTCAACAGCAATATACTGTTGGAGATAAGTATCTTTTTATTTTACAATCTGATATTGAAAAACAGGTGAAGCAAAGACACTGAGGCAAAAAAATATGGCACTGCAAAACGTTTTTCTTTTTTAAAATCAATAGCGACTATCATTGCTATTCTTCTTTCAATTTTGTTCATTGTCAATGACCAAAAATATTGTACTAAAAACTTGTTCAAAATGTTAATGAACAAAATATTTTCTTCTCTGCCAACCTCTTAACTAACTTCTGCTTTAACTTGTTAAATATAACCAATTTCTTATTTCATAAGCAACAAAAGTTACTTTTTTCAATATTGTCTTTTAGTCATGTTTTAAAAAAAAGGTAAACATATTTTAGATAGCGTATATCAACACTAACCTGTAAGTTATTGAAAAGTTATAGAGATTTTGTGTGGGACAGTATATATTTAGTCTACTAAAATTTATCAGACTGAATTATTTGAATGCATTATAAATTTTTTTTTCTTAATTACTGCTGCTTTAATCTCAACGACATTTAATTTCTTTTCATAAGACAAACTTAAGTTGATAGTTTTATTTTTAAATTGAAAATTTTTTGAGATTTTAAAAATGGTTGCAAAAACAAAGTGGCTCAAGTTTTTAAAAGTCTTTGATTCAAAACTCTTTTACCTTAAATGGCATCTTTTTATTAAAGATTGTTGTTAAAGATAAGAATGGTTACATCTCTGATTCTGCTAATTATTGTCCAATTGCATTGGTGACAATTTTCTCCAAGATTTTGGAACATATTTTTGTCTCACACATTAATGAAAGTTTCACTGGGACTCCAAACCAATTCAGATTTAAAAAAAACCATAGCACTTTTATAGCCAGTTTTTATTTTAAAAGAAATTTTAAATTTTTTATCACATGGCTCAAATATGCTTGTGGCATTTACTGACATTAGTAAAGCCTTTGATAGAGTTAGCTTTGATACACTATTTAAGAAACTAAAATTATCTCTTGTGTAACTTTATGCTAATTTTATAATCATTGTCTGGTATGTTGGTCAAACAGCTCAGATCCTTTGGGGTGGAATATTATACAAAACATTTAATGTCAGTAATCAAGTGTGACAAAGAGGTATACTGTCTCTCCTTTTATTTAATATATATATATATATTAACCATCTTTGTGTTTTACTCAATAAAACTACCGTAGGCTGTTGCTTGGGTCCTTCTTTTGTTAACCATCTTCTTCATGCTGATGATATTGTCCTGTGTGTACCCTCAGCCGAAGGTCTCCAGATCTTACTTACTTATGCTGTAAAACATGATATAGTTTATAACAATATCAACCCTCAAATAATGTTTGTTAAAATTTTAAAAACCCCTTATAAATAGCCCTCATCTCACATTTTCTGGCATGGTTCTCACATACACTAGTCAGTATAAATACCTGGGTCACTTGATCTCAAACAATATGCAGGATGACAAAGATATTTTAAAACACGTGCGCTCTATGTAGATAAAGCTAACCTCATCCGTAGAAAGTTCAGCTCTACACAAATGCAAACAGAGATCATGATATTTAATGCCATTTGCAGCCCAATATATGCATGACAGTTGTAGTGTCTTTGGAGAAAAGACTCATTCCATCGTCTATGGGTTGCATATAATAATGCATTTTGCTTGATTTTAAGCAAGCCACCATGGAACAGTGCAAGTAAATTATTTGTGAAACATGGTGCCCATTCACTTAATGTTGTAATTCGCAAGCAACAATACTCCTCATTGTTACTGCTGCAGAATAGTGAGACCCTCATCTTAAAGGCTTTTGTTAACTCAGACAGGTTCTTGAATTCTCCGCTGATGTTTAAATGGAGAGCTGAGTTATATTTATAACACTTTAATTTCTTATCTTCACATATATATATATATATATATATATATATATATGTATATATATATATATATATATATATATATATATATATATATATATATATATATATATTTGTTTTTTTGTTTTTTTTTTGGGGTTGTGTTTATATTCCAGTGCTTTAGACTTTGTTTTATTCTAATCCACTTTATTTTACCGATGGTATATTTATTATATTGGCTTTTTTTAATTATTCAAATTTATTGACAGGCCTTGAGCCTATCAATAAATTTGAATAATTTATCTACTTTTTTTTTTTTTTTAAAGATATTGTCTAAGACAAATTTATTTACTTTATATTTTATTGTAAAATAGCTTCACCTCAACTAGTTACTTTGTCATGAAAAAAAATTAAGTTTAAATTTGCTAAGTGACATCTCAATTGGTTGTTTTTTTTTAATTTAAGATCGCCCATAAAGTACGTTCGGAGAGGAAGATAATATACAAATATAAAAGTATGGAGACACTAAATTTAAAAAATTATCATAAAATGTTGGATTGGTAGGTCAAAAGCGTAGGTACTTTCAGCAGTGGCGGATCCCGGGGAGGTGGCTAGGGTTGCTAGCCACACACACACACACCCCTCCTTTATTCCATATTTTCAACAAATAAATAGTGTGTATGAAAGAGCCAGGTTTTGAAAGAGCCGATGCCATTGTTTATAACTTACTGGCATCCGATGGTTGACCCTAGAGAAGATGCATCAAAAGTACTCAACGCCGTTAATGCAAGTTCTCGAACTTTTTTGTCTTGTTTGTTCTCGGTGATAACAAACATACTTTTTTTCCGGTCTGCAACATTTGTTAAGATATTGTTTAAAACTTAACATATCTTTTGCGATGTAGTAAAAAAATATGTAGTAAAGAAACGCAATATTTTGTTGAATATATATATTTTTTGTTTAACTTTACTTAATTATTAGAAGTAATATATTTTTTTATATCATGAATAAAAATTCATTTTTGATAACAATAATAAATCCTTATATAATATAATAATCCTAATATAATATAAAATTAATAATGTTATTAAATAATGCTATATATCATATATACATATGTATATACTATATATCATCACATATACATAATAATACTATATATATGTATATATATATATATATATATATATATATATATATATATATATATATATATATATATATATATATACATATAACGTTATTATATATTATATAATAACGTTATTATGCATAATATATATATATATATATATATAATATATATATATATATATATATATATATATATATATATATATATATATATATATATATATATATATATACAAATATTATATATATATATATATATATATATATATATATATATATATATATATATATATATATATATATATATATATATATACAAATATTATATGTGTAGTTATAACTACTAGTTATAACTATAATAACGTTATTATATATTATATAATAACGTTATTATGCATAATATGGTATGCATACTGCTAAAATTATGGCACAATGATTGTGTACTTGACTGTACATACAATGGCTATGTACTACATAATGGTAATGTTGTAAACACATTATAAACATATTTTTTATAATATTTAAGTTCTTTTTTAATAAAATAATAATAACATTAGATGTTGTCATTAAGAATAATAGTATTATTTATATAACTGTTTTTAATACTAATTTGAAAAACTTTGATATTATCAAATCAAAATTATATCTAGTGGTATAATATTATTTCTAGATATATTTCCAGTGTTAAAAATATGAAAATATTGAAGTGTGTCTAAATAAAAAACATATGCATTAACTGTGATTTTATAAGCAGGAATTTTGTGTTTGTTTTCCAAACAATGTTTTCAGCATTTTTCTAAGTACTCTGACTGTTGTTGCATTGAGGAGGAACGAAAATGGGAAAATGTTTTTTTCGAATTATTGGGGTAGTTTATATCAAAGAATACTACTCCATCTTCAACTTCTTTCCACCATACATTAATGCCTTCTACTAAATAGTCAGCTGATTTTTCTAAAAGTTTTTGATATTCATTGCTATTCTTTTCAATCCAAGTAATTGATATTTTTGTGTCATTAAATAGACTATGTAATGGTTGGTAGAATTTGTGAAGTATTGAAACGCCATCACATAACTTTTTTCCTTCCTTTAAATATTTTTTTGCTTGGTTGCGGATTATTGCATTAAAAATAACATTATCTGAATGATGATTAGAAGATGTTTTTGTAGACAGTTTCAAATTTTGAAACATTGCTTCTTCTTTTTCCACATTAGACGTACGACCTGCAAACAATCTATACTGTAGTGGAGCATGGGATGTGATTGAGTGATAGTATGCACCAAAGAATTTTCGCTTGCTATTTTTTAGATTTGCTTCTAAATGTTCTTTTATAATTATTGCATGCACAAATGTGGTATTTATTAAACGAAGAATACTGTGTGTTGATCTAGATTCTTCTGGCATATAAAGGATGTTTTGTATTTCAAGTTAGTAAAAATTTAAAAACAAAGTGACCAACCTTGTAATGTTCTAGGAACAGTTAGTAACTATTAATCAACTTTTTCAATAGTTGGCAGCATTTTTTGCTTCAATGCCATTGAAAGAGCTTTCAATTATATTTTCTACAATTTTTTTTATCTTTTTTTTCTACTAAATATGGCAATTCATCAAATATATTTTTAATATGGTTTGAAATATCATGCATTGGTTCATTATTTAAAATTTTATAGTGTAAAAGATTTAGTTGTGTTAAAGAAAAACCTGGTTTTTTAAAAAGAAGGGCAGGCAATCCTTGCACTCCATGCATTTCATTTGCCAATAGCTCCTTTAATTTTTTGACAGACGTATTTAATGGAAATTGAATATTTCTTTCATAAAGCTCTCGTTCAATCTGATTTTTTTTTAGACATGAATATAATTTTGTTTTTCCTTGGTTTACTGCCAGCTGTGAGGTGTTACTTGCATTTATATGGTCTATACGATTTTTTAAGGAAGTGTATGGGAAGCTTAGTGATATAGATATATTATTAGAAAGATCTGCATGCATGTTGCATGCCCAACAAAAATAATTACCACCCTTCTGATGACCAGCTTCCAGTTGTGCTGCTGGATTGTCACCTTTGAATATTCGTGCAACATCTAAAATAGGTGTTCCCTTGAATTCTAAGGGATCGCTCAATTGCAAAATGTCATTAATCCTGTCATCGCTATACAAAAGTTGCTGGTCATTGGAAGGACATCTACCAAGTATGTATAAATAAGGCTTTTCGACCTCTGATTGAACATTTATATTCTCTCCATACTTTTGTTTATATTCAAAGCTACTTAAAAATATGGCTGTATCATACATTACGCTAACAGTAACAAGAAAGTGAGTGTGATTAGATATACTGGAGCAATCATACCAAAACATTAAATTCCTTGTTCTTTCATAAGTTTTAAGTATATTTATCAGCTCTTTTTTAGTTAGGGTGTCATATTCATCTTTATATTCCTGAATTCAAGAGCATCAACAATTTGCCTTTGAGAAAGTGCTTCTAGTTCATTATCGTTTTGAACTTTCATAAAAATCTCATGGTCTTTGAACATATTTAGTCTTATATCTTTCAAGGAAATTTTTCTGCCTTCAATATGAACCTCTTTTTTTGTAATTGTTTGATTTTCAGATGATATAAATACTTTTTCATATCTTTGGGGTACAATCTTTTCCCCTGAATTATATGTTCCATCGTCTATTTTTTTTTGAGTTGCTGCTTTATTTTTTTATTAGTTGGTTCGCATGGCAAAGATATATCTCTGATGTATGGCATGTTTAACCTATAAATGAGTTTAAACATGAATGATTAATAAAATTTGAAAAGTTTAACTTATTAATGATAAGTGAAGGTAAGGTAATAAATATCTCCGTTTTTTTCTTCTATACTGTATATTATTAATATTAGTGCCATCAGGGTATGTATTGTCTGACATTTTTCTTTTTAGATTTAGTCTTTTTAGATCACAGTTCATAGATTCTAAAAGTCTTTTCAGTACTTGGCCTCTGTTTGCGGGTGTAATACCTAAAAATTATTTTGTTTAAAATTCTTGTTTTTTATTGGTACTTATTACTGTTAAAATGGTAAAACTAGTTTATTAGCATAATACATTTATTATTGGTTTATTATTTTTGTAAATATACTATATCGCAGACATTTAAAACCATTACCTTTTTTGTTTGTCACAGAAAATTTACGTGCTAGTTCAGAAAAGTTTATTTTAAAACCATTAGGGTAGGATGAAATTACATCCAAACACTCAACTTGTTTCCAGGAATATTTCTCAACAGAACCGACAGGGTTTTTTGCTTTTTTCTCTCCCTAAATTAGTGGTAGAAAAAAAAAAACTTTGTATAAGCCTCACAATATGCACCTTTCAATCCTTAATCCTTCTCTGTAGTATGCTAGAAGGTATATAACATAACTACATAAGGAATGGCTAGTACTTCTCTGTACTTAGAACACATTTGTCATATGGATTGTTAAACGAGCTCTGTGAGTGTTTCCACATCTCGTAGGTTCCTTCTAGATGTGAATAGAGTTTTAAAGTATGTGTGTATGAATATATGTATATATATATATATATATATATATATATATATATATATATATATATATATATATATATAAAAATATATATTGAAATATACAACTTGAAATTATAATACCAAGGCCATCTGTTGCATTTAATTAATACACATTAATTAAATGTCCAAATTATAAAAAATTCATACATCATTTATAATTAATGATCATTTGAGCTGGTAAGAACTATAATGGTGTAAGTTAAATTTTCCTCTATTTGATATTTATTAGGTTTTATTAGATTCTTTATTTGGTTTATGTAGAAAAATCCCTACATACTACTTCACCCAGGGATCACTGGATGAACTAATGACTTATGCCAGTCCTAAATTTAACATAATGACGCATTGTAATTATAAATATTGACTTAATTCAAATCTGTTTTGATGTTATACTATTCTTTTTTTAACCAACTCATTTGCTTGTACTTGACTTACATTTTTTATAGCTGATAGTTTTAATATTCTTCTTTTTTTCGCATTTTTTTGTGTTTCAAAACTATGGGTTAGGCGGAGCTTATCTCTATTGCTTAATGATACAGGAACACCAAATGCCGTAAAAAAGTTAATTTTTTATTATACTTTGTGTTATATACATATATTATACATGTAAAACAAAGTGAGAGAGAGTACATTCTCTCTCTCTCTCTCTCTCTCTCTCTCTCTCTCTCTCTCTCTCTCTCTCTCTCTCTCTCTCTCTCTCTCTCTCTCTCTCTGGTGCAGCAAGCACATACACACTTGTGTAGTATATACAGTATGTACAAACAATATTTATTATGTATAGATCTAAATACTCAGGTGTTTATGAATACTTATCTGCTGAGCTTTCGTATATAAATACCTATCTGTTGAGGTTTCTTTTCATTGATTTTCAATATCATTTTTTATTTTATTTGCATCATATCTGTGTTTTTTATTTTGTGGATTAGGTATATTGATTTTCATAGCCTTTGTGAATGTGGTGGAAAATGTTTTATTAAAATCCTGCTCTAGTTTGTTCAGTGCTTTATGAGTTGCGATTGAAAGTTTTTTCTGCCTATACATTGCTCTTTTTTCTTCTTTATATTTGAACCTTTTACATTTGGCAGGAAATATTTCTAACACTAATTTTAATCTTTTGTTAGCTATTCATCCTTGACAGTTAAAAAGGCTATGAAGCATTTTTGAGCTTCCTAAATTATTAAATCTTTCTTTGGAAAAGGTAAGCAAAATATTTTTCAAAGACAATTTTGACCTGGTCTTCCCTAAGTTTTTTAAATGTTTAACAATAACCCGGCCTTTTCTTTTTATTTGTTCATAGCTAAAGTGAAATGTAGGATTTTTTTCAATATAAATTTTGTATTGATGATTTAGCACTCTTGATCTAAAAACTTTATAATTTTCATTTACTAAATGTTTGATTCTATGTTTTTCAGTTAAAGCTATATATACTGCAACTTTAGAGAAACCGCAAGTTAAAAGATCAGCAATTGACAGCTCTGACATAACAAAAAATTGAGTTAATTTTATTATAAATCTGTTGCTTACTTGTATTCTAAATTTGGTTAAGTAAATTTATATTCTGCCCG